>NC_092412.1:265363319-265573319 GCF_040894005.1 Engystomops pustulosus
ACTAGAGATTTGGACTTTTCTCCTTTGACAGCAGGAATAACGGTGGAGGAGATAAAAGAAGCCATTGATAAGTTACATCTGAAGAAGGCACCAGGTCCAGATGGTATAACATGTGAATTTTATAAGAAGTTTAGAGACCTCTTAGCTCCAATCCTCGTGGATGTATTTACTAATTGTTTACAAAATCACCTGATGCCTCCATCCATGAGAGTGTCCTCCCTTATTCTGCTGTCCAAAGGTAAGGAGCCTAGTGACATCAAGAACTGGAGGCCGATCGCCCTCTTGAATGTCGACAGGAAGATTTTGGCAAAAATCCTCTTCTCTAGATTAGTCTGTTTGTCCCCGGCACTGTTGGCAGGCTCTCAGTACGGCACAGTAAGAGGGCGGAACATCTCTGGAGCAGTCATCTCGATAAGGGAGATGTTTGAGAGATGTAAAGCTCTGAGGTGTGGGAGATATGTTGTAGGTCTGGACCAGGCTAAAGCCTTTGACAGGGTTGATCATGATTATCTATGGGCCACTTTATCAAAGTACGGTATTCCGGGACAATTTATAGATTGGCTGAGAACTTTGTATAGAGAGGCGAAGAGCTTTCCTCTGATCAATGGTTGGCAGGGGGACACTTTCGGGGTAGAGGCGGGGGTGCGACAGGGCTGCCCCCTGAGTCCGCTGCTGTATGTGTTTGCCATCGATCCATTCCTGAGATCACTGCAGCGGTGTGATTTTCAGGGGGTGCCGGTCCCCCATTGCTTGCCTTTGAAGGTAGTCGCCTACGCGGATGATGTGACTGTGGTGATATCTGAACCTCGTGAGGTGGAGATGTTATCTGCAGCCATCAGAAGTTACTCAGGGGCCTCCGGGTCTCTGGTCAACCTTGAGAAGAGTCAAGCTTTCTGGACATTGGATACTGCTCCTGGCTTTGATCTGCCACAGTTCGCCAAGGCCTCCACCCATATTAAGATCCTTGGGGTGAAATTTGGGAGGGAAGATAATGCCAAACTAAATTGGGAAGAGAAGTTGGAAGCCGGAAATGCAAAGGTTCAGCGATGGAAGAACTGGAGGCTGACCTATAGAGAAAGGGTTACTCTGATGAAGACTTACCTGGTCCCTGTCTTCCTCTACGTCTCTGTTGTCTTTCCTTTGCCAGAATCGTTCTCCGCTCGGGTCTTTAGCCTGTTCTTCCAGCTTTTATGGGGGAACAGGTTGAACCCAGTAAAAAGAGGGATCACCTACCTGCAGAGGAGAGAGGGTGGACTGGATATGTTAAATCCAAGGGTTTTCTTTGATTCCGTGTTTCTGAAAGTAAATTTTGGAAGCCTGGACTCAAACAATGGTCTCCTGTGGGTAAGTAGTGTCAGGGACTGGATATTGCCTTCTGCAGAATCTTGGATGCGAGGCGGCAGTCTCAAGAGGGGCCGATGGACTCCTGGCTTCCTCCCCCAGTATCTGGTATATGGTCTCAGGTGCATGAAGAAATGGGGGATAGACAAGGGTTTTATTGAGAGTAAGACCAGGAAAGATCTGTACTCCAGAGTCTGTAGGACCTTCTATTGCTTACAACTGGCACTTCCAGATTGTCCAACCACCACCCTAAAGGACAGTCTGAGGTTCTTGAATGGTCGGAGGCTGCCCCATAAGTTCGGTGACATTACCTGGCTCTCATTACAGGGAAAGCTCTTTGTCAGGGGAAATCTAAAGTTCCTTAGTGTGACTGATCGTATGTGTCCCCTCGGGTGTCAGCAGGAGGAGACTATGGTCCACTTTATATCTGAGTGCTGGGGTGGACGGAACATCTGGCGTGAAATATCTACCAAGCTAAGAATCTCATCACTGCAGTCCCTCAGGTACCCAGAGATCCTCTATGGTGTGACACCTACTGTACATAACATCAACCAGGAGACCATGTACATAGTGATCCAGGTCATCAAATACTATCACTGGCACATGAGAACCAGAGTGTCCATCCACAGCGAGCCATTCCACCATCATAAAGCCATAAGCCTCATCATGTCCGAGCTCAGGTGGATCCGGTCATTAGAGGTCAGGAAAAAGGGGGAGAATGTAAGACTCTGGAGGAACATCCATCTAGACTGATTGTAATATGCGATTGTATCTGTTATCTTTTTTTTTTTTAGCCAAAATAAACTTTTAAGTTGCAGTTAATCTAAATTTTATTTTTATGAACATGTATGATTTATAGTTATTGACCATTAATGTTGATTTATTTATGGAAAAGTATTTCTGTATTTGTTTGTTTTATACTAATAAAAATTGCCCCCTATGTACAAGAATATAACTACTATAATACTGCCCCCTATGTACAAGAATATAACTACTATAATACTGCCCCCTATGTACAAGAATATAACTACTATAATACTGTCCCCTATGTACAAGAATATAACTGCTATAATACTGCCCCCTATGTACAAGAGTATAACTACTATAATACTGTCCCCTATGTACAAGAATATAACTACTATAATACTGTCCCCTATGTACAAGAATATAACTGCTATAATACTGCCCCCTATGTACAGGAATATAACTACTATAATACTGCCCCCTATGTACAGGAATATAACTACTATAATACTGCCCCCTATGTACAGGAATATAACTACTATAATACTGCCCCCTATGTACAAGAATATAACTACTATAATACTGCCCCCTATGTACAGGAATATAACTACTATAATACTGCCCCCTATGTACAGGAATATAACTACTATAATACTGCCCCCTATGTACAGGAATATAACTACTATAATACTGCCCCCTATGTACAGGAATATAACTACTATAATACCGCCCCCTATGTACAAGAATATAACTACTATAATACTGCCCCTATGTACAAGGATATAACTACTATAATACTGCTCCCTATGTACAGGAATATAACTACTATAATACTGCTCCCTATGTCCAAGAATATAACTACTATAATACTGCCCCCTGTGTACAGGAATATAACTACTATAATACTGCCCCTATGTACAGGAATATAACTACTATAATACTGCCCCCTATGTACAAGAATATAACTACTATAATACTGCCCCCTATGTACAAGAATATAACTACTATAATACTGCCCCCTATGTACAGGAATATAACTACTATAATACTGCCCCCTGTGTACAGGAATATAACTACTATAATACTGCCCCCTATGTATAGGAATATAACTACTATAATACTGCCTCCTATGTACAGGAATATAACTACTATAATACTGCCCCCTATGTACAGGAATATAACTACTATAATACTGCCCCCTATGTACAGGAATATAACTACTATAATACTGCCCCTATGTACAGGGATATAACTACTATAATACTGCCCCCTATGTACAGGGATATAACTACTATAATACTGCCCCTATGTACAAGAATATAACTACTATAATACTGCCCCTATGTACAAGAATATAACTACTATAATACTGCCTCCTATGTACAAGAATATAACTACTATAATACTGCCCCCTATGTACAAGAATATAACTACTATAATACTGCCCCCTATGTACAAGAATATAACTACTATAATACTGTCCCCTATGTACAAGAATATAACTGCTATAATACTGCCCCCTATGTACAAGAGTATAACTACTATAATACTGTCCCCTATGTACAAGAATATAACTACTATAATACTGTCCCCTATGTACAAGAATATAACTGCTATAATACTGCCCCCTATGTACAGGAATATAACTACTATAATACTGCCCCCTATGTACAGGAATATAACTACTATAATACTGCCCCCTATGTACAGGAATATAACTACTATAATACTGCCCCCTATGTACAAGAATATAACTACTATAATACTGCCCCCTATGTACAGGAATATAACTACTATAATACTGCCCCCTATGTACAGGAATATAACTACTATAATACTGCCCCCTATGTACAGGAATATAACTACTATAATACTGCCCCCTATGTACAGGAATATAACTACTATAATACCGCCCCCTATGTACAAGAATATAACTACTATAATACTGCCCCTATGTACAAGGATATAACTACTATAATACTGCTCCCTATGTACAGGAATATAACTACTATAATACTGCTCCCTATGTCCAAGAATATAACTACTATAATACTGCCCCCTGTGTACAGGAATATAACTACTATAATACTGCCCCTATGTACAGGAATATAACTACTATAATACTGCCCCCTATGTACAAGAATATAACTACTATAATACTGCCCCCTATGTACAAGAATATAACTACTATAATACTGCCCCCTATGTACAGGAATATAACTACTATAATACTGCCCCCTGTGTACAGGAATATAACTACTATAATACTGCCCCCTATGTATAGGAATATAACTACTATAATACTGCCTCCTATGTACAGGAATATAACTACTATAATACTGCCCCCTATGTACAGGAATATAACTACTATAATACTGCCCCCTATGTACAGGAATATAACTACTATAATACTGCCCCTATGTACAGGGATATAACTACTATAATACTGCCCCCTATGTACAGGGATATAACTACTATAATACTGCCCCTATGTACAAGAATATAACTACTATAATACTGCCCCTATGTACAAGAATATAACTACTATAATACTGCCCCCTATGTACAGGAATATAACTACTATAATACTGCCCCCTGTGTACAGGAATATAACTACTATAATACTGCCCCCTATGTATAGGAATATAACTACTATAATACTGCCTCCTATGTACAGGAATATAACTACTATAATACTGCCCCCTATGTACAGGAATATAACTACTATAATACTGCCCCCTATGTACAGGAATATAACTACTATAATACTGCCTCCTATGTACAGGAATATAACTACTATAATACTGCCCCCTATGTACAGGAATATAACTACTATAATACTGCCCCCTATGTATAGGAATATAACTACTATAATACTGCCTCCTATGTACAGGAATATAACTACTATAATACTGCCCCCTATGTACAGGAATATAACTACTATAATACTGCCCCCTATGTACAGGAATATAACTACTATAATACTGCCCCTATGTACAGGAATATAACTACTATAATACTGCCCCCCTGTGGATATTATGGGGTGTCTCCTCCCAGTCTGGTTGATATTTGGATTTCCTCTGGTGATGGACAGGTATTGGATATCGTCAGTATTTGGGGGGGCAGTTATGTTCCTTCTCTCTAATTACTAATTATTCGCAGG
The DNA here is from genome assembly GCF_040894005.1 of Engystomops pustulosus. NCBI lineage: Eukaryota > Metazoa > Chordata > Amphibia > Anura > Leptodactylidae > Engystomops > Engystomops pustulosus. The sequence goes on from NC_092412.1 coordinate 265,368,568, forward strand.
GGGGTGCTGTAATGTGATCGGGGGATTTGCGGGGGGATGTGTGACAGCTGATGGCTGCGGGGGCCGGGGTGCAGCTGCTGGCGGCTCGGGCTTTGGCTTAGGTCACTTCTTAGGTGTCACCATTTTAATGCATTTTTGTTTATTCAATCATTTTAGATATGAGGGCGGGTGATATCGGGGAGGTCAGGGGAGGGGGCCGGGGGTCCGGGGACAGGTGTCCGGAGACGACCAGCACCAGCTGCACAGGGGGATTAAGGCAAATTAAAATCAATTAACCCCTCATCAGCCGCTGCATCATGTGACACTCATCCAAAGCTACAACATCTATGAAATGATGGAAAATCCGATATTTAAAGGGATGGTCCATATCTGAGCCTGGTACAGAGGACTCCCTGGTCACAGCTGAGCAGTATATGGAAGTGCTCTGCGCTCAGACCCTCCGATAGGGACAACCACATGGGCACCAGGTCAGGGACACCTCCTGAAATCCTCTGTGCTGCTGTAGCCAATGGGAGGGGAGGCATAGACGGGAGCAGTATGGCATGGCATTGCATGATGGGACATAGGACACACGGGACAAACACTGTGATTATATGAGGTGCTGATGACGAATAGGACGGCTTTATACTATGGAGGCGGAGTTTGGGGCGGGATTTGTGGCGGAGCTTAATTAAAAAACAAAATTACAATGTATCTCTTTTTGCATCCAGAAAGTTGAGAGGTGTCTCCTGGGTAATGTGGTCTTACTGGTGGTGGATTATGGAGAAGAACCTCAAAACATAAACTCTAAGCTTTGTCTTGGGGGCTGTGTAGCTCCTCTTGGTGGGGATCCTGATGGTTGTGCTTGGTCTCGGTGAGCGTCTTGGTGGTGGCCTTGGGAATGGTTGTGGTTTCGCTCTTGGTGGGTGCAATGTTGATGGACTTCACTTGTTGATGATCTCAGTGATGATTGTGGTGGTTTGGTTCTGTTCATGTCCTGGTTTATCTTGGTCCTGGACTTGTAGATTGTCTTGATGGTGGATCGTGGTGGTGGAGGAGGTGGGGATGGGGTGGAGGAGTCAGGACCTGCATACCGACAGTTAATGCTTGCGTAAGGTTAAATAAAGTCACATATTTTTTCCCCATTTCATAGGAAGTAAAAACAAATCAGACCTCCCTGGAGAGATGTGTAATCAGACCTCACACTGCTGTGCTCTGTGCTCTCTGCAGCCAGTGTTATGTATTGTCCCTGGAGAGATGTGTAATCAGACCTCACACTGCTGTGCTCTGTGCTCTCTGCAGCCAGTGTTATGTATTGTCCCTGGAGAGATGTGTAATCAGACCTCACACTGCTGTGCTCTGTGCTCTCTGCAGCCAGTGTTATGTATTGTCCCTGGAGAGATGTGTAATCAGACCTCACACTGCTGTGCTCTGTGCTCTCTGCAGCCAGTGTTATGTATTGTCCCTGGAGAGATGTGTAATCAGACCTCACACTGCTGTGCTCTGTGCTCTCTGCAGCCAGTGTTATGTATTGTCCCTGGAGAGATGTGTAATCAGACCTCACACTGCTGTGCTCTGTGCTCCCTGCAGCAAGTGTTATGTATTGTCCCTGGAGAGATGTGTAATCAGACCTCACACTACTGTGCTCTGTGCTATCTGCAGCCAATGTTATGTATTGTCCCTGGAGAGATGTGTAATCAGACCTCACACTGCTGTGCTCTGTGCTCTCTGCAGCCAGTGTTATGTATTGTCCCTGGAGAGATGTGTAATCAGAACTCACACTGCTGTGCTCTGTGCTCTCTGCAGCCAGTCTTATGTATTGTCCCTGGAGAGATGTGTAATCAGACCTCACACTGCTGTGCTCTGTGCTCTCTGCAGCCAGTGTTATGTATTGTCCCTGGAGAGATGTGTAATCAGACCTCACACTGCTGTGCTCTGTGCTCTCTGCAGCCAGTGTTATGTATTGTCCCTGGAGAGATGTGTAATCAGACCTCACACTGCTGTGCTCTGTGCTCTCTGCAGCCAGTGTTATGTATTGTCCCTGGAGAGATGTGTAATCAGACCTCACACTGCTGTGCTCTGTGCTCTCTGCAGCCAGTGTTATGTATTGTCCCTGGAGAGATGTGTAATCAGACCTCACACTGCTGTGCTCTGTGCTCTCTGCAGCCAGTGTTATGTATTGTCCCTGGAGAGATGTGTAATCAGACCTCACACTGCTGTGCTCTGTGCTCTCTGCAGCCAGTGTTATGTATTGTCCCTGGAGAGATGTGTAATCAGACCTCACACTGCTGTGCTCTGTGCTCCCTGCAGCAAGTGTTATGTATTGTCCCTGGAGAGATGTGTAATCAGACCTCACACTACTGTGCTCTGTGCTATCTGCAGCCAATGTTATGTATTGTCCCTGGAGAGATGTGTAATCAGACCTCACACTGCTGTGCTCTGTGCTCTCTGCAGCCAGTGTTATGTATTGTCCCTGGAGAGATGTGTAATCAGAACTCACACTGCTGTGCTCTGTGCTCTCTGCAGCCAGTCTAATGTATTGTCCCTGGAGAGATGTGTAATCAGACCTCACACTGCTGTGCTCTGTGCTCTCTGCAGCCAGTGTTATGTATTGTCCCTGGAGAGATGTGTAATCAGACCTCACACTGCTGTGCTCTGTGCTCTCTGCAGCCAGTGTTATGTATTGTCCCTGGAGAGATGTGTAATCAGACCTCACACTGCTGTGCTCTGTGCTCTCTGCAGCCAGTGTTATGTATTGTCCCTGGAGAGATGTGTAATCAGACCTCACACTGCTGTGCTCTGTGCTCTCTGCAGCCAGTGTTATGTATTGTCCCTGGAGAGATGTGTAATCAGACCTCACACTGCTGTGCTCTGTGCTCCCTGCAGCAAGTGTTATGTATTGTCCCTGGAGAGATGTGTAATCAGACCTCACACTGCTGTGCTCTGTGCTCTCTGCAGCCAGTGTTATGTATTGTTCCTGGAGAGATGTGTAATCAGACCTCACACTGCTGTGCTCTGTGCTCCCTGCAGCAAGTGTTATGTATTGTCCCTGGAGAGATGTGTAATCAGACCTCACACTGCTGTGCTCTGTGCTCTCTGCAGCCAGTGTTATGTATTGTTCCTGGAGAGATGTGTAATCAGAACTCACACTGCTGTGCTCTGTGCTCTCTGCAGCCAGTCTTATGTATTGTCCCTGGAGAGATGTGTAATCAGACCTCACACTGCTGTGCTCTGTGCTCCCTGCAGCAAGTGTTATGTATTGTCCCTGGAGAGATGTGTAATCAGACCTCACACTGCTGTGCTCTGTGCTATCTGCAGCCAATGTTATGTATTGTCCCTGGAGAGATGTGTAATCAGACCTCACACTGCTGTGCTCTGTGCTCTCTGTAGCCAGTGTTATGTATTGTCCCTGGAGAGATGTGTAATCAGACCTCACACTGCTGTGCTCTCTGCAGCCAGTGTTATGTAATGTCCCTGGAGAGATGTGTAATCAGACCTCACACTGCTGTGCTCTGTGCTCTCTGCAGCCAGTGTAATGTATTGTCCCTGGAGAGATGTGTAATCAGACCTCACACTGCTGTGCTCTGTGCTCTCTGCAGCCAGTGTTATGTACTGTCCCTGGAGAGATGTGTAATCAGACCTCACACTGCTGTGTTCTGTGCTCCCTGCAGCAAGTGTTATGTATTGTCCCTGGAGAGATGTGTAATCAGACCTCACACTGCTGTGCTCTGTGCTCTCTGCAGCCAGTGTTATGTATTGTTCCTGGAGAGATGTGTAATCAGACCTCACACTGCTGTGCTCTGTGCTCTCTGCAGCCAGTGTTATGTATTGTTCCTGGAGAGATGTGTAATCAGACCTCACACTGCTGTGCTCTGTGCTATCTGCAGCCAATGTTATGTATTGTCCCTGGAGAGATGTGTAATCAGACCTCACACTGCTGTGCTCTGTGCTCTCTGTAGCCAGTGTTATGTATTGTCCCTGGAGAGATGTGTAATCAGACCTCACACTGCTGTGCTCTCTGCAGCCAGTGTTATGTAATGTCCCTGGAGAGATGTGTAATCAGACCTCACACTGCTGTGCTCTGTGCTCTCTGCAGCCAGTGTTATGTATTGTCCCTGGAGAGATGTGTAATCAGACCTCACACTGCTGTGCTCTGTGCTCTCTGCAGCCAGTGTTATGTACTGTCCCTGGAGAGATGTGTAATCAGACCTCACACTGCTGTGCTCTGTGCTCTCTGCAGCCAGTGTTATGTATTGTCCCTGGAGAGATGTGTAATCAGACCTCACACTGCTGTGCTGTGTGCTCTCTGCAGCCAGTGTTATGTATTGTCCCTGGAGAGATGTGTAATCAGACCTCACACTGCTGTGCTCTGTGCTCTCTGCAGCCAGTGTTATGTATTGTCCCTGGAGAGATGTGTAATCAGACCTCACACTGCTGTGCTCTGTGCTCTCTGCAGCCAGTGTTATGTATTGTCCCTGGAGAGATGTGTAATCAGACCTCACACTGCTGTGCTCTGTGCTCTCTGCAGCCAGTGTTATGTATTGTCCCTGGAGAGATGTGTAATCAGACCTCACACTGCTGTGCTCTGTGCTCTCTGCAGCCAGTGTTATGTATTGTCCCTGGAGAGATGTGTAATCAGACCTCACACTGCTGTGCTCTGTGCTCTCTGCAGCCAGTGTTATGTATTGTCCCTGGAGAGATGTGTAATCAGACCTCACACTGCTGTGCTCTGTGCTCTCTGCACCCAGTGTTATGTATTGTCCCTGGAGAGATGTGTAATCAGACCTCACACTGCTGTGCTGTGTGCACTCTGCAGCCAGTGTTATGTACTGTCCCTGGAGAGATGTGTAATCAGACCTCACACTGCTGTGCTCTGTGCTCTCTGCAGCCAGTGTTATGTATTGTCCCTGGAGAGATGTGTAATCAGACCTCACACTGCTGTGCTCTGTGCTCTCTGCAGCCAGTGTTATGTATTGTCCCTGGAGAGATGTGTAATCAGACCTCACACTGCTGTGCTCTGTGCTCTCTGCAGCCAGTGTTATGTATTGTCCCTGGAGAGATGTGTAATCAGAACTCACACTGCTGTGCTCTGTGCTCTCTGCAGCCAGTCTTATGTATTGTCCCTGCAGAGATGTGTAATCATACCTCACACTGCTGTGCTCTGTGCTCTCTGCAGCCAGTGTTATGTATTGTCCCTGGAGAGATGTGTAATCAGACCTCACACTGCTGTGCTCTGTGCTCTCTGCAGCCAGTGTTATGTACTGTCCCTGGAGAGATGTGTAATCAGACCTCACACTGCTGTGCTCTCTGCAGCCAGTGTTATGTATTGTCCCTGGAGAGATGTGTAATCAGACCTCACACTGCTGTGCTCTGTGCTCTCTGCAGCCAGTGTTATGTATTGTCCCTGGAGAGGTGTGTAATCATACCTCACACTGCTGTGCTCTGTGCTCTCTGCAGCCAGTGTTATGTATTGTCCCTGGAGAGATGTGTAATCAGACCTCACACTGCTGTGCCCTGTGCTCTCTGCAGCCAGTGTTATGTATTGTCCCTGGAGAGATGTGTAATCATACCTCACACTGCTGTGCTCTGTGCTCTCTGCAGCCAGTGTTATGTATTGTCCCTGGAGAGATGTGTAATCAGACCTCACACTGCTGTGCTCTGTGCTCTCTGCAGCCAGTGTTATGTATTGTCCCTGGAGAGATGTGTAATCAGACCTCACACTGCTGTGCTCTGTGCTCTCTGCAGCCAGTGTTATGTACTGTCCCTGGAGAGATGTGTAATCAGACCTCACACTGCTGTGCGCTGTGCTCTCTGCAGCCAGTGTTATGTATTGTCCCTGGAGAGATGTGTAATCAGACCTCACACTGCTGTGCTCTGTGCTCTCTGCAGCCAGTGTTATGTACTGTCCCTGGAGAGATGTGTAATCAGACCTCACACTGCTGTGCTCTGTGCTCTCTGCAGCCAGTGTTATGTATTGTCCCTGGAGAGATGTGTGATCAGACCTCACACTGCTGTGATCTGTGCTCTCTGCAGCCAGTGTTATGTATTGTCCCTGGAGAGATGTGTAATCAGACCTCACACTGCTGTGCTCTGTGCTCTCTGCAGCCAGTGTTATGTATTGTCCCTGGAGAGATGTGTAATCACACTTCAGGGTCACTTGCTGAGTACGGCGCTGATGAGGCTGGTGGTGGCTGGGCGCAGCCTGAGGTCAGGGTCTCATCTTGCGGTGGGAGATGAGCTGGGGACAGGTTTACAGCCGGAGGTCGTGTAATGAGACATAATCTCCGTCCTGCTGACATTTATGTGCGGGACATTGTGCTCATCCAGAGGTGACTGATACATGAGCCGCACTCAGCAGCCTCCAGCACCGGGCGCTGACAGGAGGACGTACAGTTACTGGAATTATAACAACTACAGGTTATACCAGTCAGCGCCCCCATCATGATACCAGTCAGCGCCCCCATCATGATACCAGTCAGCGCCCCCATCATGATACCAGTCAGTGCCCCCATCATGATACCAGTCAGCGCCCCCATCATGATACCAGTCAGCGCCCACATAATGATACCAGTCAGCGCCCCCATCATGATACCAGTCAGCGCCCCCATCGTGATACCAGTCAGCGCCCCCATCGTGATACCAGTCAGCGCCCCCATCGTGATACTAGTCAGCGCCCCCATCGTGATACCAGTCAGCGCCCCCATCGTGATACCAGTCAGCGCCCCTATCGTGATACCAGTCAGCGCCCCCATCATGATGCCAGTCAGCGCCCACATAATTATACCAGTCAGTGCCCACATAATGATCCCAGTCAGCGCCCACATAATGATACAAGTCAGCGCCCCCATCATGATACCAGTCAGCGCCCCCATCATGATACCAGTCAGTGCCCACATCGTGATACCAGTCAGTGCCCACATAATGATACCAGTCAGTGCCCACATCGTGATACCAGTCAGTGCCCACATAATGATCCCAGTCAGCGCCCACATAATGATACCAGTCAGCGCCCACATAATGATCCCAGTCAGCGCCCCCATCATGATACCAGTCAGCGCCCCCATCATGATACCAGTCAGTGCCCACATCGTGTTACCAGTCAGTGCCCACATCGTGTTACCAGTCAGTGCCCCCATCATGATACCAGTCAGCGCCCACATCGTGTTACCAGTCAGTGCCCCCATCATGATACCAGTCAGCGCCCCCATAATGATACCAGTCAGTGCCCACATAATGATACCAGTCAGTGCCCACATAATGATCCCAGTCAGCGCCCACATCATGATACCAGTCAGCGCCCCCATCATGATACCAGTCAGCGCCCCCATCATGATCCCAGTCAGTACCCACATAATGATACCAGTCAGCGCCCATCATGATACCAGTCAGTGCCCACATTATGATACCAGTCAGTGCCCACATTGTGTTACCAGTCAGTGCCCACATCGTGTTACCAGTCAGTGCCCACATAAAGATACCAGTCAGCGCCCCCATCATGATACCAGTCAGTGCCCACATAATGATACCAGTCAGTGCCCACATAATGATACCAGTCAGTGCCCACATAATGATACCAGTCAGCGCCCCCATCATGATACCAGTCAGCGCCCCCATCATGATCACAGTCAGTGCCCACATCGTGATACCAGTCAGTGCCCACATAGTGATACCAGTCAGTGCCCACATAATGATCCCAGTCAGCGCCCACATAATGATACAAGTCAGCGCCCCCATCATGATACTAGTCAGCGCCCCCATCGTGATACCAGTCAGCGCCCCCATCGTGATACCAGTCAGCGCCCACATCGTGATCCCAGTCAGCGCCCACATCGTGATCCCAGTCAGCGCCCACATCGTGATCCCAGTCAGCGCCCACATCGTGATCCCAGTCAGCGCCCACATCGTGATCCCAGTCAGCGCCCCCATAAAGATACCAGTCAGCGCCCACATCATGCTACCAGTCAGCGCCCCCATAAAGATACCAGTCAGCGCCCCCATCGTGATCCCAGTCAGCGCCCCCATAAAGATACCATTCAGCGCCCCCATCGTGATCCCAGTCAGCGCCCCCATCATGATACCAGTCAGCGCCCCCATCGTGATACCAGTCAGCGCCCCCATCGTGATACCAGTCAGCGCCCCCATCGTGATACTAGTCAGCGCCCCCATCGTGATACCAGTCAGCGCCCCCATCGTGATACCAGTCAGCGCCCCTATCGTGATACCAGTCAGCGCCCCCATTGTGATACCAGTCAGCGCCCCCATCATGATACCAGTCAGCGCCCACATAATGATACCAGTCAGTGCCCACATAATGATACCAGTCAGTGCCCCCATCATGATACCAGTCAGCGCCCCCATCATGATACCAGTCAGCGCCCACATCGTGTTACCAGTCAGTGCCCACATCGTGTTACCAGTCAGTGCCCCCATCATGATACCAGTCAGCGCCCACATCGTGTTACCAGTCAGTGCCCCCATCATGATACCAGTCAGCGCCCCCATAATGATACCAGTCAGTGCCCACATAATGATACCAGTCAGTGCCCACATAATGATCCCAGTCAGCGCCCACATAATGATACCAGTCAGCGCCCCCATCATGATACCAGTCAGCGCCCCCATCATGATCCCAGTCAGTACCCACATAATGATACCAGTCAGCGCCCATCATGATACCAGTCAGTGCCCACATTATGATACCAGTCAGTGCCCACATTGTGTTACCAGTCAGTGCCCACATCGTGTTACCAGTCAGTGCCCACATAAAGATACCAGTCAGCGCCCCCATCATGATACCAGTCAGTGCCCACATAATGATACCAGTCAGTGCCCACATAATGATACCAGTCAGCGCCCCCATCATGATACCAGTCAGCGCCCCCATCATGATCCCAGTCAGTGCCCACATCGTGATACCAGTCAGTGCCCACATAATGATACCAGTCAGTGCCCACATAATGATCCCAGTCAGCGCCCACATAATGATACAAGTCAGCGCCCCCATCATGATACTAGTCAGCGCCCCCATCATGATACCAGTCAGCGCCCCCATCGTGATACCAGTCAGCGCCCACATCGTGATCCCAGTCAGCGCCCACATCGTGATCCCAGTCAGCGCCCACATCGTGATCCCAGTCAGCGCCCACATCGTGATCCCAGTCAGCGCCCACATCGTGATCCCAGTCAGCGCCCCCATAAAGATACCAGTCAGCGCCCACATCATGCTACCAGTCAGCGCCCCCATAAAGATACCAGTCAGCGCCCCCATCGTGATCCCAGTCAGCGCCCCCATAAAGATACCATTCAGCGCCCCCATCGTGATCCCAGTCAGCGCCCCCATCATGATACCAGTCAGCGCCCCCATCGTGATACCAGTCAGCGCCCCCATCGTGATACCAGTCAGCGCCCCCATCGTGATACCAGTCAGCGCCCCCATCGTGATACCAGTCAGCGCCCCCATCGTGATACTAGTCAGCGCCCCCATCGTGATACCAGTCAGCGCCCCCATCGTGATACCAGTCAGCGCCCCCATCGTGATACCAGTCAGCGCCCCTATCGTGATACCAGTCAGCGCCCCCATTGTGATACCAGTCAGCGCCCCCATCATGATACCAGTCAGCGCCCACATAATGATACCAGTCAGTGCCCACATAATGATCCCAGTCAGCGCCCACATAATGATACAAGTCAGCGCCCCCATCATGATACCAGTCAGCGCCCCCATCATGATACCAGTCAGCGCCCCCATCATGATCCCAGTCAGTGCCCACATCGTGATACCAGTCAGCACCCACATAATGATACCAGTCAGTGCCCACATAATGATACCAGTCAGTGCCCACATAATGATCCCAGTCAGCGCCCACATAATGATACAAGTCAGCGCCCCCATCATGATACCAGTCAGCTCCCCCATCATGATACCAGTCAGCGCCCCCATCATGATACCAGTCAGTGCCCACATCGTGATACCAGTCAGTGCCCACATAATGATACCAGTCAGTGCCCACATCGTGATACCAGTCAGTGCCCACATAATGATCCCAGTCAACGCCCACATAATGATACCAGTCAGCGCCCCCATCATGATACCAGTCAGCGCCCCCATCATGATACCAGTCAGCGCCCCCATCATGATACCAGTCAGTGCCCACATCGTGATACCAGTCAGTGCCCACATCGTGTTACCAGTCAGTGCCCCCATCATGATACCAGTCAGCGCCCCCATAATGATACCAGTCAGTGCCCACATAATGATACCAGTCAGTGCCCACATAATGATCCCAGTCAGCGCCCACATAATGATACCAGTCAGCGCCCCCATCATGATCCCAGTCAGTACCCACATAATGATACCAGTCAGCGCCCATCATGATACCAGTCAGTGCCCACATAATGATACCAGTCAGTGCCCACATCGTGTTACCAGTCAGTGCCCACATCGTGTTACCAGTCAGTGCCCACATAAAGATACCAGTCAGCGCCCCCATCATGATACCAGTCAGTGCCCACATAATGATACCAGTCAGTGCCCACATAATGATACCAGTCAGTGCCCACATCATGATACCAGTCAGTGCCCACATCATGATACCAGTCAGTGCCCACATCATGATACCAGTCAGCACCCACATAATGATACCAGTCAGTGCCCACATAATGATACCAGTCAGTGCCCACATAATGATACCAGTCAGCGCCCCCATCATGATACCAGTCAGTGCCCACATAATGATACCAATCAGTGCCCACATAATGATACCAGTCAGCACCCACATAATGATACCAGTCAGCGCCCACATAATGATACCAGTCAGCGCCCACATCATGATCCCAGTCAGCGCCCACATCATGATCCCAGTCAGCGCCCCCATCATGATACCAGTCAGCGCCCCCATCATGATACCAGTCAGTGCCCACATCATGATCCCAGTCAGCACCCTCATGGTAACAGAAGAGGGAACTGCCGTAGGAATTTGTAAAGGAAGGAACAGAAGAGGGGAATCAGGAGAGGGGACTGCTGCGGGGAATCAGGAGAGGGGACTGCTGCGTGGAATCAGGAGAGAGGACTGCTGCAGGGAATCAGGAGAGGGGTCTGCTGCGGGGAATCAGGAGAGAGGACTGCTGCAGGGAATCAGGAGAGGGGACTGCTTCGGGGAATCGGGAGAGGGGACTGCTGCGGGGAATCGGGAGAGGGGACTGCTGCGGGGAATCGGGAGAGGGGACTGCTGCGGGGAATCAGGAGAGAGGACTGCTGCAGGGAATCAGGAGAGGGGTCTGCTGCGGGGAATCGGGAGAGGGGACTGCTGCGGGGAATCGGGAGAGGGGACTGCTGCGGGGAATCGGGAGAGGGGACTGCTGCGGGGAATCGGGAGAGGGGACTGCTGCGGGGAATCGGGAGAGGGGACTGCTGCGGGGAATCGGGAGAGGGGACTGCTGCGGGGAATCGGGAGAGGGGACTGCTGCATGGGAAAAATTAGTCAGGTAACGTAAACATAAAGCAGGAGAGTCCTGAGGGAAGTGATGAGGAATGTTGTATATTCCATTGAATGTCGGCTGCTAAACCCAGGAAGAGGCCCGGCGCCGCCTCACAACCACAAGACAAATCACCGGGGCCAGACGGCGCACACCCCCGGGTTCTGCATAAACTATGTACCGTGATAGACAGACCAGTATTTTTAATATTTGAAGATTCCCTAAGGACTGGTTATGTTCCACAGGACTGGCGCATAGCAAATGTGGTACCAATATACAAAAAAGGATCAAATAGCGATCCTGGAAACTACAGACCCGTGAGTCTAACTGCTGTGGTGGGGAGAGGAGGTTCTACCATCACAATAGACAGGGAGTATCCTCTACACCTAGAGGAGAGGAGGCTCTACCATCACCATAGACAGGAGACATCCTCTACACCTAGAGGGAAGGAGGTTCTACCATCACCATAGACAGGGATCATCCTCTACACCTAGAGGAGAGGAGGCTCTACCATCACCATAGACAGGGATCATCCTCTACACCTAGAGGAGAGGAGGTTCTACCATCACCATAGACAGGGGACATCCTCTACAACTAGAGAAGAGGAGGTTCTACCATCACCAGAGACAGGAGGCATCCTCTACACCTAGAGGAGAGGAGGTTCTACCATCACCATAGACAGGGGCATCCTCTACACCTAGAGGAGAGGAGGTTCTATCATCACCATAGACAGGGGGCATCCTCTACACCTAGAGGAGAGGTGGTTCCACCATCACCATAGACAGGGGGCATCCTCTACACCTAGAGGAGAGGAGGTTCTATCATCACCATAGACAGGGGGCATCCTCTACACCTAGAGGAGAGGTGGTTCCACCATCACCATAGACAGGGGGCATCCTCTACAACTAGAGAAGAGGAGGTTCTACCATCACCAGAGACAGGAGGCATCCTCTACACCTAGAGGAGAGGAGGTTCTACCATCACCATAGACACGGGGCATCCTCTACACCTAGAGGAGAGGAGGTTCTACCATCACCATAGACACGGGGCATCCTCTACACCTAGAGGAGAGGAGGTTCTACCATCACCATAGACAGGGGGCATCCTCTACAACTAGAGAAGAGGAGGTTCTACCATCACCAGAGACAGGAGGCATCCTCTACACCTAGAGGAGAGGAGGTTCTACCATCACCATAGACACGGGCAGCCTCTACACCTAGAGGAGAGGAGGTTCTACCATCACCATAGACACGGGGCATCCTCTACACCTAGAGGAGAGGAGGTTCTACCATCACCATAGACAGGGCGCATCCTCTACACCTAGAGGAGAGGAGGTTCTACCAACACCATAGACAGGGGACATCCTCTACACCTAGAGGAGAGGAGGTTCTTCCATCACCATAGACAGGGGACATCCTCTACACCTAGAGGAGAGGAGGTTCTACCATCACCATAGACACGGGGCGTCCTCTACACCTAGAGGAGAGGAGGTTCTACCAACACCATAGACAGGGGGCATCCTCTACACCTAGAGGGGAGGAGGTTCTACCATCACCATAGACAGGGGGCATCCTCTACACCTAGAGGAGAGGAGGTTTTACCATCACCATAGACACGGGGCGTCCTCTACACCTAGAGGAGAGGAGGTTCTACCAACACCATAGACAGGGGGCATCCTCTACACCTAGAGGGGAGGAGGTTCTACCATCACCATAGACAGGGGGCATCCTCTACACCTAGAGGAGAGGAGGTGCTACCATCACCATAGACAGGGGGCATCCTCTACACCTAGAGGAGAGGAGGTTCTACCATCACCATAGACACGGGGCATCCTCTACACCTAGAGGAGAGGAGGTTCTACCAACACCATAGACAGGGGGCATCCTCTACACCTAGAGGAGAGGAGGTTCTACCATCACCATAGACAGGGGGTATCCTCTACACCTAGAGAAGAGATTCTACCATCACCATAGACAGGGTCATCCTCTACACCTAGAGGAGAGGTGGTTCTACCATCACCATAGACAGGAGGCATCCTCTACACCTAGAGGAGAGGAGGTTCTACCATCACCATAGACAGGGGCAGCCTCTACACCTAGAGGAGAGGAGGTTCTACCATCACCATAGACACGGGGCATCCTCTACACCTAGAGGAGAGGAGGTTCTACCATCACCATAGACAGGGCGCATCCTCTACACCTAGAGGAGAGGAGGTTCTATCAACACCATAGACAGGGGACATCCTCTACACCTAGAGGAGAGGAGGTTCTTCCATCACCATAGACAGGGGCATCCTCTACACCTAGAGGAGAGGAGGTTTTACCATCACCATAGACACGGGGCGTCCTCTACACCTAGAGGAGAGGAGGTTCTACCAACACCATAGACAGGGGGCATCCTCTACACCTAGAGGAGAGGTGGTTCTACCATCACCATAGACATGGGGCATCCTCTACACCTAGAGGAGAGGAGGTCCTACTATCACTATAGACAGGGGCATCCTCTACACCTAGAGGAGAGGAGGTTCTACCATCACCATAGACAGGAGGCATCCTCTACACCTAGAGGAGAGGAGGTTCTTCCATCACCATAGACAGGGGCATCCTCTACACCTAGAGGAGAGGAGGTTCTACCATCACCATAGACACGGGGCGTCCTCTACACCTAGAGGAGAGGAGGTTCTACCAACACCATAGACAGGGGGCATCCTCTACACCTAGAGGAGAGGTGGTTCTACCATCACCATAGACATGGGGCATCCTCTACACCTAGAGGAGAGGAGGTCCTACCATCACTATAGACAGGGGCATCCTCTACACCTAGAGGAGAGGAGGTTCTACCATCACCATAGACAGGGGCATCCTCTACACCTAGAGGAGAGGAGGTTCTACCATCACAATAGACACGGGGCATCCTCTACACCTAGAGGAGAGGAGGTTCTACCATCACCATAGACAGGGGGCATCCTCTACACCTAGAGGAGAGGAGGTTCTACCATCACCATAGACAGGGGGCATCCTCTACACCTAGAGGAGAGGAGGTTCTACCATCACCATAGACAGGAGACATCCTCTACACCTAGAGGAGAGGAGGATCTACCATCACCATAGACAGGGGGCATCCTCTACACCTAGAGGAGTGGAGGTTCTATCATCACCATAGACAGGGGGCATCCTCTACACCTAGAGGAGAGGAGGTTCTACCATCACCATAGACAGGGGGCATCCTCTACACCTAGAGGAGAGGAGGTTCTATCATCACCATAGACAGGGGGCATCCTCTACACCTCCAGGAGAGGCGATTCTACCATCACCATAGAGAGGGGGCATCCTCTACACCTAGAGGAGAGGAGGTTCTACCATCACTATAGACAGGGGGCATCCTCTACACCTAGAGGGGAGGACGTTCTACCATCACCATAGACAGGGGGCATCCTCTACACCTAGAGGAGAGGAGGTTCTACCATCACTATAGACAGGGGGCATCCTCTACACCTAGAGGAGAGGAGGTTCTACCATCACCATAGACAGGGGGCATCCTCTACACCTAGAGGAGATGAGGTTCTACCATCACTATAGACAGGGGGCATCCTCTACACCTAGAGGAGAGGAGGTTCTTCCATCGCCATAGACAGTGGGCATCCTCTACACCTAGAGGAGAGGAGGTTCTACCATCACTATAGACAGGGGGCATCCTATACACCTAGAGGAGTGGAGGTTCTATCATCACCATAGACAGAGGGCATCCTCTACACCTAGAGGAGAGGAGGTTCTACCATCACCATAGACAGGGGGCATCCTCTACACCTAGAGGAGAGGAGGTTCTACCATCACCATAGGCAGGGGGCATCCTCTACACCTAGAGGAGAGGAGGTTCTACCATCACCATAGACAGGAGGCATCATTTACACCTAGAGGAGAGGAGGTTCTGCCATCACCATAGACAGGGGGCATCCTCTACACCTAGAGGAGAAGAGGCTCTACCATCACCTTAGACAGGGGGCATCCTCTACACCTAGAGGAGTGGAGGTTCTACCATCACCATAGACAGGGGGCAGGGGCGGAATGGCCTATGACCCACCAGGATTTTTTCCGGTGGGTCGCTCAGTCTGGGGCTGGTGCGTGGCTGGAGGGGCCGGTCGGAAAAGAAACAAACCATGAACCATGAGCAAGCGGCTGACGTCACAGTCTGTGAGCCGCCAGCGCTCCCGAAGCTGTCACCGTCGGACAGAGTGGATGAAGTACCGGAGCTCCGGGGGAACATTGGAAAGGTGAGTTCATGGTTTGTTTGGGGTTGTTTTCCGACTGGCTGGCTGTATACACGGGGGCTGGCTTTATACACGGGGGCTGGCTGTATATACGGGGGCTGTCTGTATACTACTGGGGGCTGGCTGTATACTACTGGAGGCTGGCTGTATACACAGGGGCTGGCTGTATACACAGGGGCTGGCTGTATACTACTAGTGGCTGGTTGTATACACGGGGGCTGGCTGTATACTACTGGGGGCTGGCTGTATACATGGGGGCTGGATGTATACATGGGGGCTGGATGTATACATTTGGCTGGTTGGCTGTATACACGGGCACTGGCTATATGCTACTGGGGGCTGGCTGTATACTACTGAGGGCTGGCTGGCTGTATACTACTGGGGGCAGGCTGTATACTACATGGGGCCTGGCTGGCTGTATGCTACTGGGGGCTGGCTGGCTGTATACTACTGGGGGCTGGCTGGCTGTATACTACATGGGGGCTGGCTGGCTGTATACTACATGGGGGCTGGCTGGCTGTATACTACATAAGGGCTGGCTGGCTATATACTACATGGCGGCTGGCTGGCAGACTGTATACTACATGGCGGCTGGCTGGCAGACTGTATACTACATGGGGGCAGGCTGGCTGTATACTACATGGGGGCAGGCTGGCTGTATACTACATGGGGGCAGGCTGGCTGTATACTACATGGGGGCAGGCTGGCTGTATACTACATGAGGGCAGGCTGGCTGTATACTACATGGGGGCAGGCTGGCTGTATACTACATGTGGGCTGGCTGGCTGTATACTACATGGGGGCTGGCTGGTTGGCTGTATACTACATGGGGCTGGCTGTATACTACATGGGGGCTGGCTTGCTGTATACTACATGGGGGCTGGATGGCTGGCTGTATACTACATGGGGGCTGGATGGCTGGCTGTATACTACATGGGGGCTGGCTTGCTGTATACTACATGCGGGCTGGATGGCTGGCTGTATACTACATGGGGGCTGGCTGTATACAGTTAGGGGGCTGGCAGTGTATACTGGGTGGGACCACAAGCTGGCTATTTGCTGGGGAGGGGCTGTCTACAAACTGGGGGGCTGTATTATAGTGGTTATATTCCTGTACATAGGGGGCAGTATTATAGTAGTTATATTCCTGTACATAGGGGGCAGTATTATAGTAGTTATATTCCTGTACATAGGGAGCAGTATTATAGTAGTTATATTCCTGTACATAGGGGGCAGTATTATAGTAGTTATATTCCTGTACATAGGGGGCAGTATTATAGTAGTTATATTCCTGTACATAGGGGGCAGTATTATAGTAGTTATATTCTTGTACATAGGGGGCAGTATTATAGTAGTTATATTCTTGTACATAGGGGGCAGTATTATAGTAGTGATATTCCTGTACATAGGGGGGTAGTATTATAGTAGTTATATTCCTGTACATAGAGGGCAGTATTATAGTAGTTATATTCTTGTACATAGGGGGCAGTATTATAGTAGTTATATTCTTGTACATAGGGGGGTAGTATTATAGTAGTTATATTCCTGTACATAGAGGGCAGTATTATAGTAGTTATATTCTTGTACATAGGGAGCAGTATTATAGTAGTTATATTCCTGTACATAGGGGGCAGTATTATAGTAGTTATATTCCTGTACATAGGGAGCAGTATTATAGTAGTTATATTCCTGTACATAGGGAGCAGTATTATAGTAGTTATATTCTTGTACATAGGGGGCAGTATTATAGTAGTTATATTCCTGTACATAGGGGGCAGTATTATAGTAGTTATATTCCTGTACATAGGGGGCAGTATTATAGTAGTTATATTCTTGTACATAGGGGGCAGTATTATAGTAGTTATATTCCTGTACATAGGGGCAGTATTATAGTAGTTATATTCCTGTACATAGGGGCAGTATTATAGTAGTTATATTCCTGTACATAGGGGCAGTATTATAGTAGTTATATTCCTGTACATAGGGGGCAGTATTATAGTAGTTATATTCTTGTACATAGGGGCAGTATTATAGTAGTTATATCCCTGTACATAGGGGGCAGTATTATAGTAGTTATATTCCTGTACATAGGGGGCAGTATTATAGTAGTTATATTCCTGTACATAGGGGGCAGTATTATAGTAGTTATATTCCTGTACATAGGGGGCAGTATTATAGTAGTTATATTCCTGTACATAGGGGGCAGTATTATAGTAGTTATATTCTTGTACATATGGGGCAGTATTATAGTAGTTATATTCTTGTACATAGGAGGCAGTATTATAGTAGTTATATTCCTGTACATAGGGGGCAGTATTATAGTAGTTATATTCCTGTACATAGGGGGCAGTATTATGGTAGTTATATTCTTGTACATAGGGGGCAGTATTATAGTAGTTATATTCCTGTACATATGGGGCAGTATTATAGTAGTTATATTCCTGTACATAGGGGGCAGTATTATAGTAGTTATATTCCTGTACATAGGGGGCAATTTTTATTAGTAAAAACAAACAAAATACATTATACATTATCAGAATTTACAATAAATCATATATCAAAATTACATTTGTAATAACTTAAATGTCCATCACTGGTTTAAGGGAAAAAAGTCAGAAATAAACAGAATTACATGATGCATCAGTATAGACTTATGTTCCTCCATAACTTCCTATTCTCATCTTTTTTCCCTATCTCTATGTATCTGATCCACCTGAGCTCAGACATGATCAGTGTGACTGCGGTCATGTGCTGGAAGGTCTCATTGTGGATGGAGACTCGGGTCCTGTTGTGCCAGTGGTAATACTTTATGATGGTGATAATGAGGTACATGGTCCCCCGGTCAATGTCCGTTATGTGTGATGTTACCCCATAGATTATATCTGGGTATCTAAGAGACTGCAGACGTGGTATATTCAACATGCGGGACACCTCCTGCCATATCCGCCTCCCTCCCTGGCACTCGGTGGTAAAGTGCTGCATAGTCTCCTCCTGCTGACATCCTAAGGGGCACAAACGGTCAGAGACGCTCAGGAATTTTAAATTTCCTCTGACGAAAAGCCTCCCATGCAGAGACAACCAGGCGATGTCAAAGAATTTGGCTGGAAGCCTCGGTCCATTAAGGAACCTCAGACTCTCCTGCAGGGTGGCCGTTGTGCAGTCCCTCAGAGCTGGCTGTAATGTATAGAATGATCTACAGACACTGGTATAGAGGTCTTTCCTGGTCCTACTCTCCAGATATGTCTTATCTATTCTCCACTTTTTCAAACACCTGAGACCATACTCCAGATACTGGGGGAGGAAGCCAGGAGTCCATCGACCCCTCTTGAGACTGCCGCCTCGCATCCAAGACTCTGCAAAAGGCAATATCCAGTCCCTGACACTACTTACCCACAGGAGACTGTTATTTGAGTCCAGGCAGCCAAAATTAACTTTCAGAAACATGGAGTCAAAAAAGACCCTTGGATTTAACATATCCAGCCCACCCTCTCTCCTCTGCAGGTAGGTGGTCCCTCTTTTTACTGGGTTCAACCTGTTCCCCCATAAAAGCTGGAAGAACAGGCTAAAAAGCCTAGCGGAGAAAGATTCTGGCAAAGGAAAGACGACAGAGACGTAGAGGAAGACAGGGACCAGGTAAGTCTTCATCAGAGTAACCCTTTCTCTATAGGTCAGCCTCCAGTTCTTCCATCGCTGAACCTTTGCATTTCCGGTATCCAACTTCTCTTCCCAATTTAGCTTGGCATTATCTTCCCTCCCAAATTTCACCCCAAGGATTTTAATATGGGTGGAGGCCTTGGCGAACTGTGGCAGATCAAAGCCAGGAGCAGCATCCAATGTCCAGAAAGCTTGACTCTTCTCAAGGTTGACCAGAGACCCGGAGGCCTCTGAGTAACTTCTGATGGCTGCAGACAACATCTCCACCTCACGAGGTTCAGATATCACCACAGTCACATCATCCGCGTAGGCGACTACCTTCAAAGGCAAGCAATGGGGGACCGGCACCCCCTGAAAATCACACCGCTGCAGTGATCGCAGAAACAAGTCTATGGCAAACACATACAGCAGTGGACTCAGAGGACAACCTTGTCGCACCCCAGCCTCTACCCCGAAAGTGTCCCCCTGCCAACCATTGATCAGAGGAAAGCTCTCAGCCTCTCTGTACAAAGTTCTCAGCCAATCTATAAATTGTCCCGGAATACCGTACTTTGACAAAGTTGCCCATAGATAATCGTGGTCAACCCTGTCAAAGGCTTTAGCCTGGTCCAGACCTACAACATATCTCCCACACCTCAGAGCTTTACATCTCTCAAACATCTCCCTTATCGAGATGACTGCTCCAGAGATGTTCCGCCCTCTTACTGTGCCGTACTGAGAGCCTGCCAACAGTGTCGGGGACAAACAGACTAACCTAGAAAATAGAATTTTTGCCAGAATTTTCCTATCAACATTCAAGAGGGCGATCGGCCTCCAGTTCTTGATGTCACTAGGCTCCTTACCTTTGGACAGCAGAATAAGGGAGGACACTCTCATGGATGGAGGCATCAGGTGATTTTCTAAACAATTAGTAAAAACATCCACAAGGATTGGAGCCAAGAGGTCTCTGAACTTCTTATAGAATTCTGCTGTAATACCATCTGGTCCTGGTGCCTTCTTCAGATGTAACTTATCAATGGCCTCTTTAACCTCCTCCTCTGTTATTTCTGCTGTCAAAGGAAAAAAGTCCAAATCTCTAGTGTCAGGGCCTGGAGTTGCCTCCAAGAATTGAGCCATTTTCTCTTTATCCAAAACCTTCTTCTGAAATAACTCAGCATAGTAGGATCTCACCACCCCCAGGATACCCTCCCGAGATTCCTGTAAAACTCCCTGGGAGTCAGTGAGACCTGTGATCAATTTCTTGGCCACACGTTCCCGGCAATTTTCATACGGATCAGGGACGCCCAGTTTTCCGTAATCTCTTTCTATTACCAGGGACGTGTAGCGGCTGTACTGATACTGCTTTATTTCAGATTTCAGTCGGTCAATATTTTGTTTGTCATCCCCGCCCGCCGAATACAGTGACTCCAATTCTTTCCGCAGCTTGAGATACTGGCTGTACTTACTCTTACCCTTCTTCACTGACAGTCTCTTCAAGAGGGACCTGATCTCCTCCTTGACGTTCTCCCACCAGTCAGATATGTTATCATAGAAGTCTACTCTCTGGAGCTGGTCCTGAAAAAGGGAGTGGATACAATTCTGGACATAGATATCATCCAGGATGCTGGAATTGAGCCTCCATAACCCCCGACCAATATCCGAGCGGTTAGTGGCTCCTAGGTGAAACAGTAGGACAAGATGGTCAGAATATGGGACGACCTTCTCGCTTATACCACTAACATTCTCTGAGGGACTCACAAATGCCATATCGATCCTGCTGTGCCTGTCAGCACACGTATAGGTGTACCGAGGCTTCCTCCCGTCCAAGGTAAATACATCACATAGATGGGCCTGTGATATTATGCTCTGTAGGACCCTGGAGTCTCTAAGCACTGCTCTGCCCGAGGACCGGTCACCTGAAGTCATTACAACATTAAAGTCACCCGCCATTACTACAGGGATCGAGGTAAATAAATGCTGCTTCACCTCATTGAACAGCTGGATTCTCTCTGTCACTGTCTGTGGGCCATAGATGTTGATCAGCCGGAGCCGCCTACCATGGATGGTCACTTCCAGCACCAGGCACCTCCCCATAGCGACCTCCGTCAGCCTGTGCACCGTCACGTCTGTGGTGTTAAACAGTATGGCGACCCCGGCGTACGGCTCCACAGCCAGTGACCAGTAAGAAGGACCAGACCGCCACTCACGCTCAGCCTCACGGAGATGCCCCAAGGTGGTCAGACGGGTCTCCTGCAGGAAGATGACATCCGCGTCCAAATATCTTAGGTGGTCATATACAGCGTGTCTGGTCCTTCTTACTTTAATGCTGTTGACGTTGCTAGAAGCAACTGTTAGAGAGAACCCAGCCATTATAACCAAAATAAGCAAAGCAGCGACCCCCATCATCATGAGTCAGAGTCATCCTCCCCCTGTCTTCCACCAGTCTCCATGTCTGACTCCTCAGCAGCCTCTACAGGAGGGGGCTTCTTTTTAGTTGGAGGATCCCCTGTGTCCACCTCACACTCATTTTGAATGCGCTGTAACTCTCTCTCATAATCCCCATCCGACTCTGACAGAGCATCATATCTGTTAGATAGGACCATGACCCCGGCATCACCACTGGCTTTTCTCCTGGTTTTTGGGCCTAAATTACAATCTTCCTCAGGTTTACGAGAGGATTTATCTTTTTTTTTCCTCTTGTTCTTCTTTGACTCCTCAAATTCAGATAGTGTTACAGAGGTGGCTGCCTGAGGCTGGCCCCGAGTGACCATCTCCATATTCCCCTGATTGCTGTCTGACTGCTGGGGTTCTAGTACTGTCTCACCTGACCCCTCCTGTACCTCCCGCCTGGTCAGAATTTGCCCTGACACCAAGGCCTCCTCCTCTAAGGCATCTGCCTCCTGCACCATTTCATCATCTGACAAGTCCCTGGCGATGTTGTGCCAGGCCTCCGGGCAATCCTTGTGTGGGTGGCCCATCTCTCCGCAGAGGTTACATCTGACTGTCTCACAGGTGGCACTGAGATGGCCGACCTCCCCACACAGGTTGCATTTTGCCACTGTGCATATTTTGGCCACGTGACCGATCTTACCACACCTAAAGCACTTTCGTGGTTGTCCGGGATAGAAGCAGACGCCCTTTTCTCTACCTATATAGAAGGAGTTGGGGAGGTGCAGGGTGATATTGTTATATTGGCGCAGTTTTACCAGCACCTTCCACCCTCCAGTCCAGATACCGTCAGTGTCCCTGTTCTTAGTGAGGTCAGACAGCAGATCACAATGGCGCCTAAGCCACACCAGAATATCCTGGGGAGGAACAGACTCGTTCCAGAATATTATATTAACTACCACGGTATCTAGCCTGGATATGGGGACAAAAATAAACTTATTCCAGCCGTCGGTGTCCCTAAGCCGGGGGAATTTATCCCAGAACCTATCCAGACTTGACATTAGCTTAAAGCTGACATCGTAGCCCTGTCTGTCTGGCAGGTTAATGACCGCCAGGATATCATCAGGCGTGAACCCCATCTGGCTGCACAGGAGATCCCGCACCACAAACCTCCTATCTGGTAGATCATCCTTGGTGCCTCGGGTCTTAAAGCGCACCACGTTCCTCCTCTTAAACGCCTGCCCGGAGTAGTGCGCGCCGGAGGTGAAGGAGGGAGCGCCGCGGCTCCAGGCGTTTTTAGGAGGTTCCTGACGGGGCTCACTACGGGAATTTGGGGGAGGGTCTGATCTAGAGGGACCTGACTCTACTAAGGGGCTTGATGTTAAAGGGGGGAAGTCACACACATTATCTTGTATAACCCTCTGCCCCCCATCCATGTTTTCCTGCGGAGGCTGCACATCCCAGATAGACTGAGGGTCCCCTCCATCCCCCGACCCCTCAGGTATAGCAACAGTGTCCCCAGTCCCTAGCACAACAGAGTTTTCCTGGGTCACCGCATCACCCTGACCCATAGATGCAAGTTCACCATTAACAGACACTGCTGGGACTTGTGGTACTACAGGTCCATGCACCTGCTCTGGGACTGCTGCAGAGTTCTGCGGCTGATCTTGTCTCTGTCCTTTCTGGAACGAGAAGCTCGCAGGCCTGAGAACCTGTGTAACACGCGGGGAGACATCTGGGGGAACGGAACCAGCTTGTGCTGTAGGGGCCCGGGGCCCAGAGTCACAGCTCTGTCTCTGCTGGGAGAAGCGCTCCTGGTTCCTGTATGACTCGGCCAGGGGTCCCATCCTCTCCAGGACACAGTCCATATCCCTGACCACCTGTGCCAGCTCTATGCCTAGTCCCTGCAGCTTGGAGTTATACAGGGCGCTGCTCTCAGGGTGTGCAGTTCTAAGAGAGTACATACAGTCAATTTGCATCTGCAGCATTTTCTTATGGTTAGTCAGCTCCCCCATCCTCCTTACCAGAGTCGGTATCTCCTCCGCCAACTGCAGCTCCGGTGCCCGTGCGGTCTCCTTCCCCTGCTGTGCTGGTCGGGGTGCAGCTCCAGATGGTTTGGGTGCACCTGTCTCCTTCCCAGGCTTGTGGCTTGCACTGGCAGGGGCCTGTTCACACTTAGCAGTGCTCATGGTAACAGTCTGCGGCTTTACTGCTGACCTGGTGCGGCCTGTGCAGGCCATGCTGGACACCACATCCCTCTGCTGCAGGTTTTCTTGCAGGGTCTGTCTCTCCAGAGACGTTCTCCTCTGTCTGGGTGCAGGAGTGGGGGGCTGTGCACCTGCTGCTGATCTCTCACTCTGCTGCATCACCTGTGCTCCTCCACGCTGGCTGGTCATAGAACTTGCTGCTTTCACTGCAGTATTCATGTTCAAGTCTTTCTCTTTCTCCAATACAGCGACATCATGTCCACAATCTTCACTCTTCATGACTTTGGGATTTGCATCCCTAACAGAAAGTTTTTGGGAGTTCACTCCCGGTGTAGGCCTGGAAGCCTGGGCCTTGCTTGGGGAATCTCCCCACCCAGGGTGGCCCCGCCCTGGGCTAGCTCCAGACATGAGGAGGGTCAAGAGCTCACACCACACACAACCTCACCTCTAGGAGGCAGGATTATAGTAGTTATATTCCTGTACATAGGGGGCAGTATTATAGTAGTTATATTCCTGTACATAGGGGGCAGTATTATAGTAGTTATATTCTTGTACATAGGGGGCAGTATTATAGTAGTTATATCCCTGTACATAGGGGGCAGTATTATAGTAGTTATATTCCTGTACATAGGAGGCTGTATTATAGTAGTTATATTCCTGTACATAGGGGGCAGTATTATAGTAGTTATATTCTTGTACATAGGGGGCAGTATTATAGTAGTTATATTCCTGTACATAGGGGGCAGTATTATAGTAGTTATATTCCTGTACATAGGGGGCAGTATTATAGTAGTTATATTCCTGTACATAGGGGGCAGTATTATAGTAGTTATATTCTTGTACATAGGGGGCAGTATTATAGTAGTTATATCCCTGTACATAGGGGGCAGTATTATAGTAGTTATATTCCTGTACATAGGAGGCTGTATTATAGTAGTTATATTCCTGTACATAGGGGGCAGTATTATAGTAGTTATATTCTTGTACATAGGGGGCAGTATTATAGTAGTTATATTCCTGTACATAGGGGGCAGTATTATAGTAGTTATATTCCTGTACATAGGGGGCAGTATTATAGTAGTTATATTCTTGTACATAGGGGGCAGTATTATAGTAGTTATATTCTTGTACATAGGGGGCAGTGTTATAGTAGTTATATTCCTGTACATAGGGGGCAGTATTATAGTAGTTATATTCTTGTACATAGGGGGCAGTATTATAGTAGTTATATTCCTGTACATAGGGGGCAGTATTATAGTAGTTATATTCCTGTACATAGTGGTGATGGCCCCGGGGGCGGTGTATATACAGACGTGTGACATGTATGTGCAGTGGTGATGGCCCGGGGGCGGTGTATATACAGACGTATGACATGTATGTGCAGTGGTGATGGCCCGGGGGCGGTGTATATACAGACGTGTGACATGTATGTGCAGTGGTGATGGCCCCGGGGGCGGTGTATGTACAGACGTATGACATGTATGTGCAGTGGTGATGGCCCCGGGGGCCGTGTATGTACAGACGTGTGACATGTATGTGCAGTGGTGATGGCCCCGGGGGCCGTGTATGTACAGACGTGTGACATGCATGTGCAGTGGTGATGGCCCCGGGGGCCGTGTATGTACAGACGTGTGACATGCATGTGCAGTGGTGATGGCCCCGGGGGCGGTGTATGTACAGACGTGTGACATGCATGTGCAGTGGTGATGGCCCCGGGGGCGGTGTATGTACAGACGTGTGACATGTATGTGCAGTGGTGATGGCCCGGGGGCGGTGTATGTACAGATGTGTGACATGTATGTGCAGTGGTGATGGCCCCGGGGGCCGTGTATGTACAGACGTATGACATGTATGTGCAGTGGTGATGGCCCGGGGGCGGTGTATATACAGACGTGTGACATGTATGTGCAGTGGTGATGGCCCCGGGGGCGGTGTATGTACAGACCTGTGACATGTATGTGCAGTGGTGATGGCCCCGGGGGCCGTGTATGAGGGCAGCTCCATCATCCTCTTTGTAGCTGGCGGCAGCCATTCGTCTTCCGCTCCGGGGTCTCGGCTTTTGCTTTGATATTTCTGCCTCTCAGCGAGGGAATCGCGTTTCCAGCCATCACTGCAAGTAATTACACGTCATGAGCGCCGAGCGTTGGGGTCACCTTTCACCCTAATAAGCCCCCGACAATTCCTGCGCTTCCACCTCCATCTTTGATCCGCCAGGATTTGTACATCACAGAACATTCCTGAATCGTGCCGGGATTTGGACGGAGCCAGCGCCAGGAACATCTCCATTATATCCGGGATTAGGGATGACAGAGGCCACGGACGCCGCCTGCAGGGGGGACACGGGCTGCACAGGCCACTAGAGGGTTAATAGAAAGATAAGGGGGTGCTGTAATATCCCTCAAACTCATCAGGTAGAGAAACAGGATTTATTCACCAATTATACAAGATCTTCCACTGATAACGAGGAGAGAATCCGGAAATTACATCAGGAACTCAAATATCACAGACCTGTAGTAATGGCTCCTGTGTCCTCCTCTCATTACCTGTAGTAATGGCTCCTGTGTCCTCCCCTCATTACCTGTAGTAATGGCTCCTGTGTCCTCCTCTCATTACCTGTAGTAATGGCTCCTGTGTCCTCCCCTCATTACCTGTAGTAATGGCTCCTGTGTCCCCCTCTCATTACCTGTAGTAATGGCTCCTGTGTCCTCCCCTCATCTGTAGTAATGGCTCCTGTGTCCTCTCATTACCTGTAGTAATGGCTCCTGTGTCCTCCCCTCATTACCTGTAGTAATGGCTCCTGTGTCCTCCTCTCATTACCTGTAGTAATGGCTCCTGTGTCCTCCCCTCATTACCTGTAGTAATGGCTCCTGTGTCCCCCTCTCATTACCTGTAGTAATGGCTCCTGTGTCCTCCCCTCATTATCTGTAGTAATGGCTCCTGTGTCCTCTCATTACCTGTAGTAATGGCTCCTGTGTCCTCCTCTCATTACCTGTAGTAATGGCTCCTGTGTCCTCCCCTCATTACCTGTAGTAATGGCTCCTGTGTCCCCCTCTCATTACCTGTAGTAATGGCTCCTGTGTCCTCCCCTCATTATCTGTAGTAATGGCTCCTGTGTCCTCTCATTACCTGTAGTAATGGCTCCTGTGTCCTCCCCTCATTACCTGTAGTAATGGCTCCTGTGTCCTCCTCTCATTACCTGTAGTAATGGCTCCTGTGTCCTCCTCTCATTACCTGTAGTAATGGCTCCTGTGTCCTCCCCTCATTACCTGTAGTAATGGCTCCTGTGCCCTCCTCTCATTACCTGTAGTAATGGCTCCTGTGTCCTCCCCTCATTACCTGTAGTAATGGCTCCTGTGTCCTCCTCTCATTACCTGTAGTAATGGCTCCTGTGTCCTCCTCTCATTACCTGTAGTAATGGCTCCTGTGTCCTCCTCTCATTACCTGTAGTAATGGCTCCTGTGTCCTCCCCTCATTACCTGTAGTAATGGCTCCTGTGTCCTCCTCTCATTACCTGTAGTAATGGCTCCTGTGTCCTCCCCTCATTACCTGTAGTAATGGCTCCTGTGTCCACCTCTCATTACCTGTAGTAATGGATCCTGTGTCCTCCTCTCATTACCTGTAGTAATGGCTCCTGTGTCCTCCCCTCATTACCTGTAGTAATGGCTCCTGTGTCCTCCCCTCATTACCTGTAGTAATGGCTCCTGTGTCCTCCCCTCATTACCTGTAGTAATGGCTCCTGTGTCCTCCCCTCATTACCTGTAGTAATGGCTCCTGTGTCCTCCTCTCATTACCTGTAGTAATGGCTCCTGTGTCCTCCTCTCATTACCTGTAGTAATGGCTCCTGTGTCCTCCTCTCATTACCTGTAGTAATGGCTCCTGTGTCCTCCCCTCATTACCTGTAGTAATGGCTCCTGTGTCCTCCTCTCATTACCTGTAGTAATGGCTCCTGTGTCCTCTCCTCATTACCTGTAGTAATGGCTCCTGTGTCCTCCCCTCATTACCTGTAGTAATGGCTCCTGTGTCCTCCCCTCATTACCTGTAGTAATGGCTCCTGTGTCCTCCTCTCATTACCTGTAGTAATGGCTCCTGTGTCCTCCTCTCATTACCTGTAGTAATGGGTCCTGTGTCCTCCCCTCATTACCTGTAGTAATGGCTCCTGTGTCCTCACATTACCTGTAGTAATGGCTCCTGTGTCCTCCCCTCATTACCTGTAGTAATGGCTCCTGTGTCCTCCTCTCATTACCTGTAGTAATGGCTCCTGTGTCCTCACATTACCTGTAGTAATGGCTCCTGTGTCCTCCCCTCATTACCTGTAGTAATGGCTCCTGTGTCCTCCCCTCATTACCTGTAGTAATGGCTCCTCTGTCCTCCCCTCATTACCTGTAGTAATGGCTCCTGTGTCCTCCCCTCATTACCTGTAGTAATGGCTCCTGTGTCCTATTCTCATTACCTGTAGTAATGGCTCCTGTGTCCTCCCCTCATTACCTGTAGTAATGACTCCTGTGTCCTCCCCTCATTACCTGTAGTAATGGCTCCTGTGTCCTCCCCTCATTACCTGTAGTAATGGGTCCTGTGTCCTCCTCTCATTACCTGTAGTAATGGCTCCTGTGTCCTCCTCTCATTACCTGTAGTAATGGCTCCTGTGTCCTCCCCTCATTACCTGTAGTAATGGCTCCTGTGTCCTCCCCTCATTACCTGTAGTAATGGCTCCTGTGTCCTCCTCTCATTACCTGTAGCAATGGCTCCTGTGTCCTCCCCTCATTACCTGTAGTAATGGCTCCTGTGTCCTCCCCTCATTACCTGTAGTAATGATTCCTGTGTCCTCCTCTCATTACCTGTAGTAATGGCTCCTCTGTCCTCCTCTCATTACCTGTAGTAATGGCTCCTGTGTCCTCCCCTCATTACCTGTAGTAATGGCTCCTGTGTCCTCCCCTCATTACCTGTAGTAATGACTCCTGTGTCCTCCTCTCATTACCTGTAGTAATGGCTCCTGTGTCCTCCTCTCATTACCTGTAGTAATGGCTCCTCTGTCCTATTCTCATTACCTGTAGTAATGGCTCCTGTGTCCTCCTCTCATTACCTGTAGTAATTGCTTCTGTGTCCTCCTCTCATTACCTGTAGCAATGGCTCCTGTGTCCTCCCCTCATTACCTGTAGTAATGGCTCCTGTGTCCTCCTCTCATTACCTGTAGTAATGGCTCCTGTGTCCTCCTCTCATTACCTGTAGTAATGGCTCCTGTGTCCTCCCCTCATTACCTGTAGTAATGGCTCCTGTGTCCTCCTCTCATTACCTTTAGTAATGGCTCCTGTGTCCTCCCCTCATTACCTGTAGTAATGGCTCCTGTGTCCTCCTCTCATTACCTGTAGTAATGGCTCCTGTCTCCTCCCCTCATTACCTGTAGTAATGGCTCCTGTGTCCACCTCTCATTACCTGTAGTAATGGCTCCTGTGTCCTCCTCTCATTACCTGTAGTAATGGCTCCTGTGTCCTCCTCTCATTACCTGTAGTAATGGCTCCTCTGTCCTCCCCTCATTACCTGTAGTAATGGCTCCTGTGTCCTCCCCTCATTACCTGTAGTAATGGCTCCTGTGTCCTCCTCTCATTACCTGTAGTAATGGCTCCTCTGTCCTCCCCTCATTACCTGTAGTAATGGCCCCTGTGTCCTCCTCTCATTACCTGTAGTAATGGCTCCTGTGTCCTCCCCTCATTACCTGTAGTAATGGCTCCTGTGTCCTCCCCTCATTACCTGTAGTAATGGCTCCTGTGTCCTCCCCTCATTACCTGTAGTAATGGCTCCTGTGTCCTCCCCTCATTACCTGTAGTAATGGCTCCTGTGTCCTCCTCTCATTACCTGTAGTAATGGCTCCTGTGTCCTCCCCTCATTACCTGTAGTAATGGCTCCTGTGTCCTCCTCTCATTACCTGTAGTAATGGCTCCTGTGTCCTCCCCTCATTACCTGTAGTAATGGCTCCTGTGTCCTCCTCTCATTACCTGTAGTAATGGCTCCTGTGTCCTCCCCTCATTACCTGTAGTAATGGCCCCTGTGTCCTCCTCTCATTACCTGTAGTAATGGCTCCTGTGTCCTCCCCTCATTACCTGTAGTAATGGCTCCTGTGTCCTCCCCTCATTACCTGTAGTAATGGCTCCTGTGTCCTCCCCTCATTACCTGTAGTAATGGCTCCTGTGTCCTCCCCTAATTACCTGTAGTAATGGCTCCTGTGTCCTCCCCTCATTACCTGTAGTAATGGCTCCTGTGTCCTCCTCTCATTACCTGTAGTAATGGCTCCTGTGTCCTCCCCTCATTACCTGTAGTAATGGCTCCTGTGTCCTCCTCTCATTACCTGTAGTAATGGCTCCTGTGTCCTCCCCTCATTACCTGTAGTAATGGCTCCTGTGTCCTCCTCTCATTACCTGTAGTAATGGCTCCTGTGTCCTCCCCTCATTACCTGTAGTAATGGCCCCTGTGTCCTCCTCTCATTACCTGTAGTAATGGCTCCTGTGTCCTCCCCTCATTACCTGTAGTAATGGCTCCTGTGTCCTCCCCTCATTACCTGTAGTAATGGCTCCTGTGTCCTCCCCTCATTACCTGTAGTAATGGCTCCTGTGTCCTCCCCTCATTACCTGTAGTAATGGCTCCTGTGTCCTCCCCTCATTACCTGTAGTAATGGCTCCTCTGTCCTCCTCTCATTACCTGTAGTAATGGCTCCTCTGTCCTCCTCTCATTACCTGTAGTAATGGCTCCTGTGTCCTCCCCTCATTACCTGTAGTAATGGCTCCTGTGTCCTCCTCTCATTACCTGTAGTAATGGCTCCTCTGTCCTCCTCTCATTACCTGTAGTAATGGCTCCTGTGTCCTCCCCTCATTACCTGTAGTAATGGCTCCTGTGTCCTCCTCTCATTACCTGTAGTAATGGCTCCTGTGTCCTCCCCTCATTACCTGTAGTAATGGCTCCTCTGTCCTCCTCTCATTACCTGTAGTAATGGCTCCTGTGTCCTCCTCTCATTACCTGTAGTAATGGCTCCTGTGTCCTCCTCTCATTACCTGTAGTAATGGCTCCTCTGTCCTCCTCTCATTACCTGTAGTAATGGCTCCTCTGTCCTCCTCTCATTACCTGTAGTAATGGCTCCTGTGTCCTCCCCTCATTACCTGTAGTAATGGCTCCTGTGTCCTCCCCTCATTACCTGTAGTAATGGCTCCTCTGTCCTCCCCTCATTACCTGTAGTAATGGCTCCTCTGTCCTCCCCTCATTACCTGTAGTAATGGCTCCTGTGTCCTCCTCTCATTACCTGTAGTAATGGCTCCTGTGTCCTCCTCTCATTACCTGTAGTAATGGCTCCTGTGTCCTCCTCTCATTACCTGTAGTAATGGCTCCTGTGTCCTCCCCTCATTACCTGTAGTAATGGCAGCTGTGTCCTCCTCTCATTACCTGTAGTAATGGCTCCTGTGTCCTCCCCTCATTACCTGTAGTAATGGCTCCTGTGTCCTCCCCTCATTACCTGTAGTAATGGCTCCTCTGTCCTCCCCTCATTACCTGTAGTAATGGCTCCTGTGTCCTCCCCTCATTACCTGTAGTAATGGCTCCTGTGTCCTCCCCTCATTACCTGTAGTAATGGCTCCTGTGTCCTCCTCTCATTACCTGTAGTAATGGCTCCTGTGTCCTCCTCTCATTACCTGTAGTAATGGCTCCTCTGTCCTCCTCTCATTACCTGTAGTAATGGCTCCTGTGTCCTCCTCTCATTACCTGTAGTAATGGCTCCTGTGTCCTCCCCTCATTACCTGTAGTAATGGCTCCTCTGTCCTCCTCGCATTACCTGTAGTAATGGCTCCTCTGTCCTCCTCGCATTACCTGTAGTAATGGCTCCTGTGTCCTCCTCTCATTACCTGTAGTAATGGCTCCTGTGTCCTCCTCTCATTACCTGTAGTAATGGCTCCTGTGTCCTCCCCTCATTACCTGTAGTAATGGCTCCTGTGTCCTCCTCTCATTACCTGTAGTAATGGCTCCTCTGTCCTCCTCTCATTACCTGTAGTAATGGCTCCTCTGTCCTCCCCTCATTACCTGTAGTAATGGCTCCTGTGTCCTCCCCTCATTACCTGTAGTAATGGCTCCTCTGTCCTCCTCTCATTACCTGTAGTAATGGCTCCTGTGTCCTCCTCTCATTACCTGTAGTAATGGCTCCTGTGTCCTCCCCTCATTACCTGTAGTAATGGCTCCTGTGTCCTCCCCTCATTACCTGTAGTAATGGCTCCTGTGTCCTCCTCTCATTACCTGTAGTAATGGCTCCTCTGTCCTCTCCTCATTACCTGTAGTAATGGCTCCTGTGTCCTCCTCTCATTACCTGTAGTAATGGCTCCTGTGTCCTCCCCTCATTACCTGTAGTAATGGCTCCTGTGTCCTCCCCTCATTACCTGTAGTAATGGCTCCTGTGTCCCCCTCTCATTACATGTAGTAATGGCTCCTGTGTCCTCCCCTCATTACCTGTAGTAATGGCTCCTGTGTCCTCCCCTCATTACCTGTAGTAATGGCTCCTGTGTCCTCCCTCATTACCTGTAGTAATGGCTCCTGTGTCCTCCCCTCATTACCTGTAGTAATGGCTCCTGTGTCCCCCTCTCATTACCTGTAGTAATGGCTCCTGTGTCCTCCCCTCATTACCTGTAGTAATGGCTCCTGTGTCCTCCCCTCATTACCTGTAGTAATGGCTCCTGTGTCCTCCCCTCATTACCTGTAGTAATGGCTCCTGTGTCCTCCCTCATTACCTGTAGTAATGGCTCCTGTGTCCTCCCCTCATTACCTGTAGTAATGGCTCCTGTGTCCCCCTCTCATTACCTGTAGTAATGGCTCCTGTGTCCTCCTCTCATTACCTGTAGTAATGGCTCCTGTGTCCTCCCCTCATTACCTGTAGTAATGGCTCCTCTGTCCTCCCCTCATTACCTGTAGTAATGGCTCCTGTGTCCTCCCCTCATTACCTGTAGTAATGGCTCCTGTGTCCTCCTCTCATTACCTGTAGTAATGGCTCCTGTGTCGTTCCCCTCATTACCTGTAGTAATGGCTCCTGTGTCCTCCCCTCATTACCTGTAGTAATGGCTCCTGTGTCCTCCCCTCATTACCTGTAGTAATGGCTCCTGTGTCCTCCTCTCATTACCTGTAGTAATGGCTCCTGTGTCCTCCCCTCATTACCTGTAGTAATAGCTCCTGTGTCCTCCCCTCATTACCTGTAGTAATGGCTCCTGTGTCCTCCCCTCATTACCTGTAGTAATGGCTCCTGTGTCCTCCCCTCATTACCTGTAGTAATGGCTCCTGTGTCCTCCTCTCATTACCTGTAGTAATGGCTCCTGTGTCCTCCTCTCATTACCTGTAGTAATGGCTCCTGTGTCCTCCTCTCATTACCTGTAGTAATGGCTCCTGTGTCCTCCTCTCATTACCTGTAGTAATGGCTCCTGTGTCCTCCCCTCATTACCTGTAGTAATGGCTCCTGTGTCCTCCCCTCATTACCTGTAGTAATGGCTCCTCTGTCCTCCTCTCATTACCTGTAGTAATGGCTCCTGTGTCCTCCTCTCATTACCTGTAGTAATGGCTCCTGTGTCCTCCTCTCATTACCTGTAGTAATGGCTCCTGTGTCCTCCCCTCATTACCTGTAGTAATGGCTCCTGTGTCCTCCCCTCATTACCTGTAGTAATGGCTCCTGTGTCCTCCCCTCATTACCTGTAGTAATGGCTCCAGTGTCCTCCCCTCATTACCTGTAGTAATGGCTCCTCTATCCTCCTCTCATTACCTGTAGTAATGGCTCCTGTGTCCTCCCCTCATTACCTGTAGTAATGGCTCCTGTGTCCTCCTCTCATTACCTGTAGTAATGGCTCCTGTGTCCTCCTCTCATTACCTGTAGTAATGGCTCCTGTGTCCTCCTCGCATTACCTGTAGTAATGGCTCCTCTGTCCTCCCCTCATTACCTGTAGTAATGGCTCCTGTGTCCTCCCCTCATTACCTGTAGTAATGGCTCCTCTATCCTCCTCTCATTACCTGTAGTAATGGCTCCTGTGTCCTCCCCTCATTACCTGTAGTAATGGCTCCTGTGTCCTCCTCTCATTACCTGTAGTAATGGCTCCTGTGTCCTCCCCTCATTACCTGTAGTAATGGCTCCTGTGTCCTCCTCGCATTACCTGTAGTAATGGCTCCTCTGTCCTCCCCTCATTACCTGTAGTAATGGCTCCTGTGTCCTCCCCTCATTAACTGTAGTAATGGCTCCTGTGTCCTCCTCTCATTACCTGTAGTAATGGCTCCTGTGTCCTCCTCTCATTACCTGTAGTAATGGCTCCTGTGTCCTCCCCTCATTACCTGTAGTAATGGCTCCTGTGTCCTCCCCTCATTACCTGTAGTAATGGCTCCTGTGTCCTCCTCTCATTACCTGTAGTAATGACTCCTGTGTCCTCCTCTCATTACCTGTAGTAATGGCTCCTGTGTCCTCCTCTCATTACCTGTAGTAATGGCTCCTGTGTCCTCCTCTCATTACCTGTAGTAATGGCTCCTGTGTCCTCCCCTCATTACCTGTTGTAATGGCTCCTGTGTCCTCCTCTCATTACCTGTAGTAATGGCTCCTGTGTCCTCCTCTCATTACCTGTAGTAATGGCTCCTGTGTCCTCCCCTCATTACCTGTAGTAATGGCTCCTGTGTCCTCCCCTCATTACCTGTAGTAATGGCTCCTGTGTCCTCCTCTCATTACCTGTAGTAATGGCTCCTGTGTCCTCCCCTCATTACCTGTAGTAATGGCTCCTGTGTCCTCCTCTCATTACCTGTAGTAATGGCTCCTGTGTCCTCCTCTCATTACCTGTAGTAATGGCTCCTGTGTCCTCCTCTCATTACCTGTAGTAATGGCTCCTGTGTCCTCCTCTCATAACCTGTAGTAATGGCTCCTGTGTCCTCCCCTCATTACCTGTAGTAATGGCTCCTGTGTCCTCCCCTCATTACCTGTAGTAATGGCTCCTGTGTCCTCCCCTCATTACCTGTAGTAAAGGCTCCTGTGTCCTCCCCTCATTACCTGTAGTAATGGCTCCTGTGTCCTCCTCTCATTACCTGTAGTAATGGCTCCTGTGTCCTCCTCTCATTACCTGTAGTAATGGCTCCTGTGTCCTCTCCTCATTACCTGTAGTAATGGCTCCTGTGTCCTCTCCTCATTACCTGTAGTAATGGCTCCTGTGTCCTCCCCTCATTACCTGTAGTAATGGCCCCTGTGTCCTCCCCTCATTACCTGTAGTAATGGCTCCTCTCTCCTCCCCTCATTACCTGTAGTAATGGCTCCTGTGTCCTCTCCTCATTACCTGTAGTAATGGCTCCTGTGTCCTCCCCTCATTACCTGTAGTAATGGCCCCTGTGTCCTCCCCTCATTACCTGTAGTAATGGCTCCTCTCTCCTCCCCTCATTACCTGTAGTAATGGCTCCTGTGTCCTCCCCTCATTACCTGTAGTAATGGCTCCTGTGTCCTCCTCTCATTACCTGTAGTAATGGCTCCTGTGTCCTCCTCTCATTACCTGTAGTAATGGCTCCTGTGTCCTCTCCTCATTACCTGTAGTAATGGCTCCTGTGTCCTCTCCTCATTACCTGTAGTAAAGGCTCCTGTGTCCTCCCCTCATTACCTGTAGTAATGGCCCCTGTGTCCTCCCCTCATTACCTGTAGTAATGGCTCCTCTCTCCTCCCCTCATTACCTGTAGTAATGGCTCCTGTGTCCTCTCCTCATTACCTGTAGTAATGGCTCCTGTGTCCTCCCCTCATTACCTGTAGTAATGGCCCCTGTGTCCTCCCCTCATTACCTGTAGTAATGGCTCCTCTCTCCTCCCCTCATTACCTGTAGTAATGGCTCCTGTGTCCTCCCCTCATTACCTGTAGTAATGGCTCCTGTGTCCTCCTCTCATTACCTGTAGTAATGGCTCCTGTGTCCTCCCCTCATTACCTGTAGTAATGGCTCCTGTGTCCTCCTCTCATTACCTGTAGTAATGGCTCCTGTGTCCTCCTCTCATTACCTGTAGTAATGGCTCCTGTGTCCTCCTCTCATTACCTGTAGTAATGGCTCCTGTGTCCTCTCCTCATTACCTGTAGTAATGGCTCCTGTGTCCTCCCCTCATTACTTGTAGTAATGGCTCCTGTGTCCTCCTCTCATTACCTGTAGTAATGGCTCCTGTGTCCTCCTCTCATTACCTGTAGTAATGGCTCCTGTGTCCTCCTCTCATTACCTGTAGTAATGGCTCCTGTGTCCTCCTCTCATTACCTGTAGTAATGGCTCCTGTGTCCTCCTCTCATTACCTGTAGTAATGGCTCCTGTGTCCTCCTCTCATTACCTGTAGTAATGGCTCCTGTGTCCTCCCCTCATTACCTGTAGTAGTGGCTCCTGTGTCCTCCCCTCATTACCTGTAGTAATGGCTCCTGTGTCCTCCCCTCATTACCTGTAGTAATGGCTCCTGTGTCCTCCCCTCATTACCTGTAGTAATGGCTCCTGTGTCCTCCTCTCATTACCTGTAGTAATGGCTCCTGTGTCCTCCCCTCATTACCTGTAGTAATGGCTCCTGTGTCCTCCTCTCATTACCTGTAGTAATGGCTCCTGTGTCCTCCTCTCATTACCTGTAGTAATGGCTCCTGTGTCCTCCTCGCATTACCTGTAGTAATGGCTCCTGTGTCCTCCCCTCATTACCTGTAGTAATGGCTCCTGTGTCCTCCCCTCACTACCTGTAGTAATGGCTCCTGTGTCCTCCCCTCATTACCTGTAGTAATGGCTCCTGTGTCCTCCTCTCATTACCTGTAGTAATGGCTCCTGTGTCCTCCTCTCATTACCTGTAGTAATGGCTCCTGTGTCCTCCTCTCATTACCTGTAGTAATGGCTCCTGTGTCCTCCCCTCATTACCTGTAGTAATGGCTCCTGTGTCCTCCCCTCATTACCTGTAGTAATGGCTCCTGTGTCCTCCTCTCATTACCTGTAGTAATGGCTCCTGTGTCCACCTCTCATTACCTGTAGTAATGACTCCTGTGTTCTACCCTCATTACCTGTAGTAATGACTCCTGTGTCTCCCTCATTACCTGTAGTAATGACTCCTGTGTCCTCCCTCATTACCTGTAGTAATGGCTCCTGTGTCCCTCATTACCTGTAGTAATGGCTCCTGTGTCCTCCCTCATTACCTGTAGTAATGGCTCCTGTGTCCTCCCCTCATTACCTGTAGTAATGGCTCCTGTGTCCTCCCCTCATTACCTGTAGTAAATGGCCTGTGTCCTCCCCTCATTACCTGTAGTAATGGCTCCTGTGTCCTCCCCTCATTACCTGTAGTAATGGCTCCTGTGTCCTCCCCTTATTACCTGTAGTAATGGCTCCTCTGTCCCCCCTCATTACCTGTAGTAAATGGCTCCTGTGTCCTCCTCTTATTACCTGTAGTAATGGCTCCTGTGGTCCACCTCTCATTACCTGTAGTAATGGCTCCTGTGTTCCCTTCCCCTCATTACCTGTAGTAATGGCGCTCCTGTGTCCTCCCCTCATTACCTGTAGTAATGGCTCCTGTGTCCTCCCCTCATTACCTGTAGTAATGGCTCCTGTTGTATTGTTAGCTCTAACTTTTTTATAACATTATTTTTTGACACAGATGTCATCAGTTAGATCCAGGCCGGGTTTTACATTTGTCCTTTAGATGTTGCATTATAAAAGGGAATTATGGGCTTTTCTCACAAATATCCACTGAGAAGGGAGCCGAGCGGTGGCCAAGGAGGGAGCCGAGCGGTGGCCGAGGAGGGAGCCGAGCGGTGGCCGAGGAGGGAGCCGAGCAGACCCGAATCAGCGCCGGACAACACCCTGCGGGATTGCGACTGGACCAGGTAAGTAAATGTGCCCCAATGTATCACAGCGTCAATTACCCTACCACATCAGGTGTTGGCCGTGCACGGCGGACAATTAGGACCTGAACCAGCTGATCGTGTCAGGGTTAGACGCATGAGGATATAGATGTGACACAGGGGGGGAGGATATAGATGTAAAACAGGGGGGGGGGGGTATAGATGTAAAACGGGGGGGGGGGGGATATAGATGTGACACAGGGGGGGGATATAGATGTGACACAGGGGGGGGGATATAGATGTGACACAGGGGGGAGGATATAGATGTGACACGGGGGGGGGATATAGATGTGACACGGGGGGGAGGATATAGATGTGACACGGGTGGGGGGGGATATAGATGTGACACGGGGGGGGGAGGATATAGATGTGACACAGGGGGGAGGATATAGATGTGACACAGGGGGGAGGATATAGATGTGACACGGGGGGGGGATATAGATGTGACACAGGGGGAGGATATAGATGTGACACGGGGGGGGGGGAGGATATAGATGTGACACAGGGGGGAGGATATAGATGTGACACAGGGGGGGAGGATATAGATGTGACACAGGGGGGGAGGATATAGATGTGACACAGGGGGGAGGATATAGATGTGACACAGGGGGGAGGATATAGATGTGACACAGGGGGGAGGATATAGATGTGACACGGGGGGAGGATATAGATGTGACACGTGGGGGGAGGATATAGATGTGACACAGGGGGGGGAGAGGATATAGATGTGACACAGGGGGGGAGGATATAGATGTGACACGGGGGGGGGAGGATATAGATGTGACACAGGGGTAGGATATAGATGTGACACAGGGGGAGAGTATATAGATGTGACATGGGGGGGAGGATATAGATGTGACACGGGGGGGATATAGATGTGACACAGGGGGGGAGGATATAGATGTGACACAGGGGGAGAGTATATAGATGTGACACAGGAGGGAGAGTATATAGATGTGACACAGGAGGGGAGAGTATATAGATGTGACACAGGAGGGGAGAGGATATAGATGTGACACAGGGGGGGAGGATATAGATGTGACACAGGGGGGAGGATATAGATGTGACACAGGGGGGGAGGATATAGATGTGACACAGGGGGGGAGGATATAGATGTGACACACGGAGGGGGGAGGATATAGATGTGACACAGGAGGGGAGAGGATATAGATGAGACACAGGAGGGGGGAGGATATAGATGTGACACAGGGGGTATGATATAAGGGGGAGAGGATATAGATGTGACACAGGGGGGTATGATATAGATGTGACACAGGGGGTAGGATATAGATGTGACACAGGGGGTAGGATATAGATGTGACACAGGGGGGGAGGATATAGATGTGACACAGGGGGAGAGTATATAGATGTGACACAGGGGGGAGGATATAGATGTGACACGGGGGGGAGGATATAGATGTGACACAGGGGGGGAGAGGATATAGATGTGACACGGGGGGAGAGGATATAGATGTGACACAGGGGGTGGGATATAGATGTGACACGGGGGGGGGGTATAGATGTGACACGGGGGGGGGGATATAGATGTGACACGAGGGGGAGGATATAGATGTGACACGGGGGGGAGGATATAGATGTGACACGGGGGGGATATAGATGTGACACGGGGGGGGGGATATAGATGTGACACGGTGGGGGGGGATATAGAGGTGACAAGGGGGGGGGGATATAGATGTGACACGGGGGGGAGGATATAGATGTGACACGGGGGGAGGGGAGGATATAGATGTGACACAGGGGGGGAGGATATAGATGTGACACGGGGGGGGGGAGGATATAGATGTGACACGGGGGGGAGGATATAGATGTGACACAGGGGGAGAGTATATAGATGTGACACAAGGGGGAGGATATAGATGTGACACGGGGGGGAGGATATAGATGTGACACGGGGGGGAGGATATAGATGTGACACGGGGGGGATATAGATGTGACACAGGGGGGGGATATAGATGTGACACAGGGGGGCATGATATAGATGTGACACAGGGGGGAGGATATAGATGTGACACAGGGGGGGGGATATAGATGTGACACAGGGGGGTATGATATAGATGTGACACAGGGGGGAGGATATAGATGTGACACAGGGGGGGGGATATAGATGTGACACGGGGGGGGGATATAGATGTGACACAGGGGGGGAGGATATAGATGTGACACAGGGGGGGGGAGGATATAGATGTGACACAGGGGGAGAGTATATAGATGTGACACAGGGGGGTATGATATAGATGTGACACAGGGGGGGGGGATATAGATGTGACACGGGGGGGGGGAGGATATAGATGTGACACAGGGGGAGAGTATATAGATGTGACACAGGGGGGGAGAGGATATAGATGTGACACAGGGGGGGAGGATATAGATGTGACACAGGGGGGGAGGATATAGATGTGACACAGGGGGGGGAGGATATAGATGTGACACGGGGGGGAAGGATATAGATGTGACACAGGGGGGGAGGATATAGATGTGACACGGGGGGGGATAAAGATGTGACACAGGGGGGGAAGGATATAGATGTGACACAGGGGGGGAAGGATATAGATGTGACACAGGGGGGGAGAGGATATAGATGTGACACAGGGGGGGAGGATATAGATGTGACACGGGGGGGAGGATATAGATGTGACACAGGGGGTGGGATATAGATGTGACACGGGGGGGGATATAGATGTGACACGGGGGGGGGGATATAGATGTGACACGAGGGGGAGGATATAGATGTGACACGGGGGGGAGGATATAGATGTGACACGGGGGGGGATATAGATGTGACACGGGGGGGGGATATAGATGTGACACGGGGGGGGGGGGATATAGATGTGACACGGGGGGGGATATAGATGTGACACGGGGGGGAGGATATAGATGTGAAACGGGGGGAGGGGAGGATATAGATGTGACACAGGGGGGGAGGATATAGATGTGACACGGGGGGGGGGGAGGATATAGATGTGACACGGGGGGGGGGGAGGATATAGATGTGACACGGGGGGAGGATATAGATGTGACACGGGGGGGAGGATATAGATGTGACACAGGGGGAGAGTATATAGATGTGACACAAGGGGGAGGATATAGATGTGACACGGGGGGGAGGATATAGATGTGACACGGGGGGGAGGATATAGATGTGACACGGGGGGGATATAGATGTGACACAGGGGGGGGATATAGATGTGACACAGGGGGGGGGATATAGATGTGACACAGGGGGGAGGATATAGATGTGACACAGGGGGGGGGATATAGATGTGACACAGGGGGGTATGATATAGATGTGACACAGGGGGGAGGATATAGATGTGACACAGGGGGGGGGGATATAGATGTGACACGGGGGGGGGGATATAGATGTGACACAGGGGGAGGAGGATATAGATGTGACACAGGGGGGGGGGAGGATATAGATGTGACACAGGGGGAGAGTATATAGATGTGACACAGGGGGGTATGATATAGATGTGACACAGGGGGGAGGATATAGATGTGACACAGGGGGGGGGGATATAGATGTGACACGGGGGGGGGGAGGATATAGATGTGACACAGGGGGGGAGGATATAGATGTGACACGGGGGGGGGGGATATAGATGTGACACGGGGGGGAGGATAGAGATGTGACACGGGGGGGGGATATAGATGTGACACAGGGGGGGGAGGATATAGATGTGACACAGGGGGGGAGGATATAGATGTGACACGGGGGGGGGGATATAGATGTGACACAGGGGGGAGGATATAGATGTGACACGGGGGGGAGGATAGAGATGTGACACAGGGGGGGGGGATATAGATGTGACACAGGGGGAGAGTATATAGATGTGACACAGGGGGGAGGATATAGATGTGACACAGGGGGGAGGATATAGATGTGACACAGGGGGGGGGGATATAGATGTGACACGGGGGGGGGGAGGATATAGATGTGACACAGGGGTGGGAGGATATAGATGTGACACGGGGGGGGGATATAGATGTGACACAGGGAGGAGGATATAGATGTGACACAGGGGGGGGGATATAGATGTGACACGGGGGGGGAGGATATAGATGTGACACAGGGGGGGGAGGATATAGATGTGACACGGGGGGGGGGGTATAGATGTGACACGGGGGGGAGGATAGAGATGTGACACGGGGGGGGTATAGATGTGACACGGGGGGGGGGAGGATATAGATGTGACACAGGGGGGGAGGATATAGATGTGACACGGGGGGGGGAGGATATAGATGTGACACAGGGGGAGAGTATATAGATGTGACACAGGGGGGGGATATAGATGTGACACGTGGGGGGGAGGATATAGATGTGACACGGGGGGGGATATAGATGTGACACGTGGGGGAGTAGGATATAGATGTGACACGGGGGGGAGGATATAGATGTGACACAGGGGGAGAGTATATAGATGTGACACAGGGGGGGGGAGAGGATATAGATGTGACACAGGGGGGTAGGATATAGATGTGACACAGGGGGGGAGGATATAGATGTGACACGGGGGGGGAGGATATAGATGTGACACAGGGGGAGGATATAGATGTGACACGGGGGGGGGGAGGATATAGATGTGACACAGGGGGGGGATATAGATGTGACACGGGGGGGGGGGGAGGATATAGATGTGACACGGGGGGGAGGATATAGATGTGACACAGGGGGGGGGAGGATATAGATGTGACACGGGGGGGGATATAGATGTGACACGGGGGGGAGGATATAGATGTGACACAGGGGGGGGGAGTATATAGATGTGACATGGGGGGAGGATATAGATGTGACACGGGGGGGGGAGGATATAGATGTGACACGGGGGGGGGATATAGATGTGACACGGGGAGGATATAGATGTGACACGGGGGGGGATATAGATGTGACACAGGGGGGGGGGATATAGATGTGACACGGGGGGGGAGGATATAGATGTGACATGGGGGGGGATATAGATGTGACACGGGGGGGGGGGATATAGATGTGACATGGGGGGGAGGATATAGATGTGACACGGGGGGGGGGGAGGATATAGATGTGACACGGGGGGGAGGATATAGATGTGACACAGGGGGGGGAGGATATAGATGTGACACGGGGGGGGGGATATAGATGTGACACGGGGGGGAGGATATAGATGTGACACAGGGGGGGGGAGTATATAGATGTGACATGGGGGGGGATATAGATGTGACACAGGGGGGGGAGGATATAGATGTGACACGGGGGGAGGATATAGATGTGACACGGGGGGGATATAGATGTGACACAGGGGGAGAGTATATAGATGT
This sequence comes from Engystomops pustulosus, assembly GCF_040894005.1. Taxonomy (NCBI): domain Eukaryota; kingdom Metazoa; phylum Chordata; class Amphibia; order Anura; family Leptodactylidae; genus Engystomops; species Engystomops pustulosus. The sequence goes on from NC_092412.1 coordinate 265,411,688, forward strand.
GACACGGGGGGGGGGATATAGATGTGACACAGGGGGAGAGTATATAGATGTGACACAGGGGGGGGGAGAGGATATAGATGTGACACAGGCATACCTCCCAACATTTGGGAAAAGGAAAGAGGGACAGCCACACCCCCAATCACTCCCTGGCCACGCCCCAAATTTTAGCCATATTAAAAATAATAAAAATCATAATTTAAAAAAAAAAAAAAAAAAAAAATATTATCCTCATTGGGATTTGAACCTAGAACCTGCAGTGTCCATGTACAATAATAACACAGCGCCCCAACCACCTGAGCTATAACCTCTGTGATTAGCAAGGTGGAGAATTTTGGTAACTAAGAGCTATGACTACTGTTACACTGTGACACAGATTTACTGCCTTGGTATATAGGGAGGGATCTTCTCAGATTATTGTAATTATTGAGACTATTATTATTATTATTATTATTATTATTATTATTATTATTGAGATGATTATTATTATTTTTACCATTATTAATAATCATCTCCATAATAATAAAATTTATAATAATAATAATAATAGTCTGAATAATGACAATAATAATCTCTGAGAAGATCCCTCTCTATATATCAGTGCATTAGTCTGTGTCACAGTGTAACACTGGCAGATAACACTTCTTAGTTACCAGAAATCCTCAGCTCTGTGTCACTGGGCTTATAGCTCAGTTAGTTAAGCTCCTGTCTATGGTGCAGAGGGTCCCAGCTTCGAATCTCAGCCTGGCCAAAACTTTATTTAATTTAATTATATAAAGAGCTTGTGTCTGGGGAAGCCCTGGAGACCATATATGGACAGATGGTGATCTGCACCTGATGACGTGGTCCCTGCTCTCCGCTAAGCCCGACACTTCTCTGAAAAGGATTCCCTGCCCGATGTCTGCTCTGGGGAACCCTAGGAGATGCAGTGACCATATATGGACAGATACTGATCTGACCTGATGACGTGGTCCCTGCTCTCCGCTAAGCCGACACTTCTCTGAAAAGGATTCCCTGCCCGATGTCTGCTCTGGGGAACCCTAGGAGATGCAGTGACCATATATGGACAGATCTGAAGCTGATGACGTGGTCCCTGCTCTCCGCTAAGCCCGACTCTTCTCTGAAAAGGATTCCCTCCCGATGTCTGTAGAAGCCATTCTGTACCGTGAGTTCAGACTTTCAAAGTATTTACTATGCGGACACAGCGCCGGGACACAGCGGGACCTGGGGGGAGAATCCGTGACAATATCATAGCTGCCCGTGACGGGGGCAGGGGTACGAAAAACGGGAAAGTCCCGTCAAAATCGGGACGGTTGGGAGCTATGCACAGGGGGGTAGGATATAGATGTGACACAGGGGGGGAGGATATAGATGTGACACGGGGGGGAGGATATAGATGTGACACGGGGGGGAGGATATAGATGTGACACAGGGGGAGGATATAGATGTGACACAGGGGGGGGGAGGATATAGATGTGACACGGGGGGGGGAGGATATAGATGTGACACGGGGGGGAGGATATAGATGTGACACAGGGGGAGGATATAGATGTGACACAGGGGGGGGAGGATATAGATGTGACACGGGGGGGGGGAGGATATAGATGTGACACGGGGGGGGGGAGGATATAGATGTGACACGGGGGGGAGGATATAGATGTGACACAGGGGGGGGGAGGATATAGATGTGACACAGGGGGGGGGATATAGATGTGACAGGGGGGGGGGAGGATATAGATGTGACACGGGGGGGGGGGATATAGATGTGACACGGGGGGGATATAGATGTGACACGGGGAGGATATAGATGTGACACAGGGGGAGGATATAGATGTGACACGGGGGGGGGATATAGATGTGACGCGGGGGGGGGGATATAGATGTGACACAGGGGGGGGAGGATATAGATGTGACACAGGGGGAGGATATAGATGTGACACGGGGGGGGGGGGAGGATATAGATGTGACACGGGGGGGGGAGGATATAGATGTGACACAGGGGGGGGAGGATATAGATGTGACACAGGGGGAGGATATAGATGTGACACGGGGGGGGGGGAGGATATAGATGTGACACGGGGGGGGAGATATAGATGTGACACAGGGGGGGAGGATATAGATGTGACACAGGGGGGGGGAGGATATAGATGTGACACAGGGGGGGAGGATATAGATGTGACACAGGGGGAGAGTATATAGATGTGACACGGGGGGGGGAGGATATAGATGTGACACAGGGGGGGGGGATATAGATGTGACACGGGGGGGGGAGGATATAGATGTGACACAGGGGGGGAGGATATAGATGTGACACAGGGGGAGGATATAGATGTGACACGGGGGGGGGGGAGCATATAGATGTGACACGGGGGGGGAGATATAGATGTGACACAGGGGGGGAGGATATAGATGTGACACAGGGGGGGGGAGGATATAGATGTGACACAGGGGGGGAGGATATAGATGTGACACAGGGGGAGAGTATATAGATGTGACACGGGGGGGGGAGGATATAGATGTGACACAGGGGGGGGGGATATAGATGTGACACGGGGGGGGGAGGATATAGATGTGACACAGGGGGGGAGGATATAGATGTGACACAGGGGGAGAGTATATAGATGTGACACGGGGGGGGGGAGGATATAGATGTGACACAGGGGGAGAGTATATAGATGTGACACAGGGGGAGAGTATATAGATGTGACACGGGGGGGGGGGAGGATATAGATGTGACACGGGGGGGGGGGGGGAGGATATAGATGTGACACAGGGGGGGGGAGGATATATGTACGGGTCACACTGTGGGGGTCATTTATTAAGGGCCCGATTCGCGTTTTCCCGACGTGTTACCCGAATATTTCCGTTTTGCGCCGCTTGTACTTAAATTGCCCCGGGATTTTGGCGCACGCGATCGGATTGTGGCGCATCGGCGCTGGCATGCGCGCGACGGAAATCGGGGGGCGTGGCCGAACGAAAACCCGACGTATTCGGAAAAACCGCCGCATTTAAAAACCGAAAATGTGTCGCATAAGGACCGCTTACCTTCACCTGGTCCAGCTCGGTGCATTCCGGCGCGATGAGTTTACTTTCAGCGCAGCAGCGCCACCTGGTGGACGGCGGAAGAACTACCTTATTAAATCCCGGCCGGACCCGAATCCAGAGCGGAGAAGCCGCCGCTGGAACGCGAATGGACCGGGTAAGTAAATTTGCCCCTGTGTGTTGGTGGATTGTTACTTCCGGGTTTCCGTCAGACTCGGCAGGGGGTGTGGTCTTTAGGTCACGTGCATGTTGCTAGGAGACCCCGCGCGTCCCCGGAACAGCAAAGAGCGGTTACCGATCACCATGAGCCCAAAGAGAGGAAAGAGCTCCGCGTCCTCCAGCGCCGCCCCGACTACAGCGCCCCGAGCCTGGGAGCCCGGACTCATCAGCGCCGCCCTACAGGAGGTACCGGGAGACGCACCGGGGAGAGAGGAGGGAGACACCGGGGGAGAGAGAGGAGGAGGGAGACACCGGGGGAGAGAGAGGAGGAGGAGGGAGACACCGGGGGAGAGAGAGGAGGAGGGAGACACCGGGGGAGAGAGAGGAGGAGGAGGGAGACACCGGGGGAGAGAGGAGGAGGAGGAGACACCGGGGGAGAGAGAGGAGGAGGGAGACACCGGGGGAGAGAGGAGGAGGGAGACACCGGGGGAGAGAGAGGAGGAGGAGACACCGGGGGAGAGAGGAGGAGGAGGGAGACACCGGGGGAGAGAGGAGGAGGAGGGAGACACCGGGGGAGAGAGAGGAGGAGGAGGAGGGAGACACCAGGGGAGAGAGAGGAGGAGGGAGACACCGGGGGAGAGAGGAGGAGGGAGACACCGGGGGAGAGAGAGGAGGAGGAGGAGGGAGACACCGGGGGAGAGAGAGGAGGAGGGAGACACCGGGGGAGAGAGGAGGAGGAGGGAGACACCGGGGGAGAGAGGAGGAGGAGGGAGACACCGGGGGAGAGAGGAGGAGGAGGGAGACACCGGGGGAGAGAGAGGAGGAGGAGGAGGAGGGAGACACCGGGGGAGAGAGAGGAGGAGGAGGGAGACACCGGGGGAGAGAGAGGAGGAGGAGGAGGGAGACACCGGGGGAGAGAGAGGAGGAGGAGGAGGAGGGAGACACCGGGGGAGAGAGAGGAGGAGGAGGAGGAGGAGGGAGACACCGGGGGAGAGAGAGGAGGAGGAGGGAGACACCGGGGGAGAGAGAGGAGGAGGAGGAGGGAGACACCGGGGGAGAGAGAGGAGGAGGAGGAGGAGGAGGGAGACACCGGGGGAGAGAGAGGAGGAGGAGGAGGAGGGAGACACCGGGGGAGAGAGAGGAGGAGGAGGAGGGAGACACCGGGGGAGAGAGAGGAGGAGGAGGAGGAGGGAGACACCGGGGGAGAGAGAGGAGGAGGAGGAGGAGGAGGAGGGAGACACCGGGGGAGAGAGAGGAGGAGGAGGAGGAGGGAGACACCGGGGGAGAGAGAGGAGGAGGAGGAGGAGGAGGAGGGAGACACCGGGGGAGAGAGAGGAGGAGGAGGAGGGAGACACCGGGGGAGAGAGAGGAGGAGGGAGACACTGGGGGAGAGAGAGGAGGAGGAGGAGGGGGAGAGAGAGGAGGAGGAGGAGGGGGAGAGAGAGGAGGAGGAGGAGGGAGACACGGGGGGAGAGAGGAGGAGGGAGACACGGGGGGAGAGAGGAGGAGGGAGACACCGGGGGAGAGAGGAGGAGGGAGACACCGGGGGAGAGAGGAGGAGGGAGACACCGGGGGAGAGAGAGGAGGAGGAGGAGGGAGACACCGGGGGAGAGAGAGAGAGAGGAGGAGGAGGAGGAGGGAGACACCGGGGGAGAGGGAGGAGGAGGAGGGAGACACCGGGGGAGAGAGGAGGAGGGAGATACCGGGGGAGAGAGGAGGAGGGAGACACCGGGGGAGAGAGGAGGAGGAGGAGGGAGACACCGGGGGAGAGAGAGGAGGAGGAGGAGGAGGGAGACACCGGGGGAGAGAGGAGGAGGAGGAGGAGGGAGACACCGGGGGAGAGAGAGGAGGAGGAGGGAGACACCGGGGGAGAGAGAGGAGGAGGAGGAGGAGGGAGACACCGGGGGAGAGAGAGGAGGAGGAGGAGGAGGGAGACACCGGGGGAGAGAGAGGAGGAGGAGGAGGAGGGAGACACCGGGGGAGAGAGAGGAGGAGGAGGAGGAGGAGGAGGAGGAGGGAGACACCGGGGGAGAGAGAGGAGGAGGAGGAGGAGGGAGACACCGGGGGAGAGAGAGGAGGAGGAGGAGGAGGGAGACACCGGGGGAGAGAGGAGGAGGAGGAGGAGGGAGACACCGGGGGAGAGAGAGGAGGAGGAGGAGGGAGACACCGGGGGAGAGAGAGGAGGAGGAGGAGGGAGACACCGGGGGAGAGAGAGGAGGAGGAGGAGGGAGACACCGGGGGAGAGAGAGAGAGAGGAGGAGGGGGGAGACACCGGGGGAGAGAGAGGAGGAGGGAGACACCGGGGGAGAGAGAGGAGGAGGAGGAGGAGGGAGACACCGGGGGAGAGAGGAGGAGGAGGGAGACACCAGGGGGAGAGAGGAGGAGACACCGGGGGAGAGAGGAGGAGACACCGGGGAAGAGAGGAGGAGGAGGGAGTCACCGGGGAAGAGAGGAGGAGGAGGGAGTCACCGGGGAAGAGAGGAGGAGGAGGGAGACACCGGGGGAGAGAGAGGAGGAGGAGGAGGAGGGAGACACCAGGGGATAGAGGAGGAGGAGGGAGACACCGGGGGAGAGAGAGGAGGAGGAGGAGGGAGACACCGGGGGAGAGAGAGGAGGAGGAGAGAGACACCGGGGGAGAGAGAGGAGGAGGAGGGAGACACCAGGGGATAGAGGAGGAGGAGGAGAGAGACGAGGAGGAGAGAGACACCGGGGGAGAGAGAGGAGGAGGAGAAGGGAGACACCGGGGGAGAGAGAGGAGGAGGAGAAGGGAGACACCGGGGGTGAGAGAGGAGGAGGAGAAGGGAGACACCGGGGGAGAGAGAGGAGGAGGAGGGAGACACCGGGGGAGAGAGAGGAGGAGGAGGGAGACACCGGGGGAGAGAGAGGAGGAGGAGGAGGGAGACACCGGGGGAGAGAGAGGAGGAGACACCGGGGGAGAGAGGAGGAGGAGGAGGAGACACCGGGGGAGAGAGAGGAGGAGGAGGAGGAGACACCGGGGGAGAGAGAGGAGGAGGAGGAGGAGACACCGGGGGAGAGAGGAGGAGGAGGAGACACCGGGGGAGAGAGGAGGAGGAGGAGACACCGGGGGAAAGAGGAGGAGGAGGAGGAGACACCGGGGGAGAGAGGAGGAGGAGGAGACACCGGGGGAGAGAGAGGAGGAGGAGGAGGAGACACCGGGGGAGAGAGAGGAGGAGGAGGGAGACACCGGGGGAGAGAGAGGAGGAGGAGGAGACACCGGGGGAGAGAGGAGGAGGAGGAGGGAGACACCGGGGGAGAGAGAGAAGGAGGAAGAGGGAGACACCGGGGGAGAGAGGAGGAGGAGGAGGGAGACACCGGGGGAGAGAGAGGAGGAGGAGGGAGACACCGGGGGAGAGAGGAGGAGGAGGAGGAGGAGGAGGGAGACACCGGGGGAGAGAGAGGAGGAGGAGGGAGACACCGGGAGAGAGAGGAGGAGGAGGAGGAGACACCGGGGGAGAGAGAGGAGGAGGAGGGAGACACCGGGGGATAGAGGAGGAGGAGGGAGACACCGGGGGAGAGAAAGGAGGAGGAGACACCGGGGGAGAGAGAGGAGGAGGAGGAGGAGACACCGGGGGAGAGAGGAGGAGGAGACACCGGGGGAGAGAGGAGGAGGAGAAGGGAGACACCGGGGGAGAGAGGAGGAGGAGGAGGGAGACACCGGGGGAGAGAGAGGAGGAGGAGGGAGACACCGGGGGAGAGAGAGGAGGAGGAGGGAGACACCGGGGGAGAGAGAGGAGGAGGAGGGAGACACCGGGGGAGAGAGAGGAGGAGGAGGGAGACACCGGGGGAGAGAGAGGAGGAGGAGGAGGGAGACACCGGGGGAGAGAGAGGAGGAGGAGGAGGGAGACACCGGGGGAGAGAGAGGAGGAGGAGGAGGAGGGAGACACCGGGGGAGAGAGAGGAGGAGGAGGGAGACACCGGGGGAGAGAGAGGAGGAGGAGGGAGACACCGGGGGAGAGATAGGAGGAGGAGGAGGAGGGAGACACCGGGGGAGAGATAGGAGGAGGAGGAGGAGGAGGGAGACACCGGGGGAGAGATAGGAGGAGGAGGAGGAGGAGGAGGAGGGAGACACCGGGGGAGAGATAGGAGGAGGAGGAGGAGGAGGAGGGAGACACCGGGGGAGAGAGAGGAGGAGGAGGAGGAGGAGGGAGACACCGGGGGAGAGAGAGGAGGAGGAGGAGGAGGGAGACACCGGGGGAGAGAGAGGAGGAGGAGGAGGAGGGAGACACCGGGGGAGAGAGAGGAGGAGGAGGGAGACACTGGGGGAGAGAGAGGAGGAGGAGAGAGACACTGGGGGAGAGAGAGGAGGAGGAGGGAGACACCGGGGGAGAGAGAGGAGGAGGAGGGAGACACCGGGGGAGAGAGAGGAGGAGAAGGGAGACACCGGGGGAGAGAGAGGAGGAGGAGGAGGAGGGAGACACCGGGGGAGAGAGAGGAGGAGGAGAGAGACACCGGGGGAGAGAGAGGAGGAGGAGAGAGACACTGGGGGAGAGAGAGGAGGAGGAGAGAGACACCGGGGGAGAGAGAGGAGAAGGGAGACACCGGGGGAGAGAGAGGAGGAGGAGAAGGGAGACACCGGGGGAGAGAGGAGGAGGAGGAGACACCGGGGGAGAGAGAGGTGGAGGAGAGAGACACCGGGGGAGAGAGAGGAGGAGGAGAGAGACACCGGGGGAGAGAGAGGAGAAGGGAGACACCGGGGGAGAGAGAGGAGGAGGAGAAGGGAGACACCGGGGGAGAGAGGAGGAGGAGGAGGAGACACCGGGGGAGAGAGAGGAGAAGGAGGAGAAGGGAGACACTGGGGGAGAGAGAGGAGGAGGAGAGAGACACCGGGGGAGAGAGAGGAGGAGGAGAGAGACACCGGGGGAGAGAGAGGAGGAGGAGAAGGGAGACACTGGGGGAGAGAGAGGAGGAGGAGAGAGACACCGGGGGATAGAGGAGGAGGAGGGAGACACCGGGGGAGAGAGAGGAGGAGGAGACACCGGGGGAGAGAGAGGAGGAGGAGGAGGGAGACACCGGGGGAGAGAGAGGAGGAGGGAGACACCGGGGGAGAGAGAGGAGGAGGAGACACCGGGGGAGAGAGAGGAGGAGGAGACACCGGGGGAGAGAGAGGAGGAGGGAGACACCGGGGGAGAGAGAGGAGGAGGGAGACACCGGGGGAGAGAGAGGAGGAGGAGACACCGGGGGAGAGAGAGGAGGAGGGAGACACCGGGGGAGAGGGGAGCCTCATCAGTGCTGCCCTGCAGGTGGTACTATCTCCACACCTTGCATCAAATCTAAACACATCAGCGCTATACCTGGTGCACCAGCGCTATACCTGGTGCACCAGCGCTATACCTGGTGCCATGATTTCTTGTATCATCCTCCATTTCAACTACAGCTGTTCTGTACCTGGTGCTCAGAATACAGGTGTCATTCTGCATGTCAGAGCAATGTCTGGTGCCAACAATATCAGTCTCACTCTCTATGCCTAGTACATGAGTGCTATACCTGGTGCCCATAATACTAGTGTCACTCTCTATGCCTAGTACATGAGTGCTATACCTGGCGCCAAGGATAAATGTACCATCCTCCATGCCTAGTACATGAGTGCTATACCTGGCGCCAAGGATAAATGTACCATCCTCCATGCCTAGTACATGAGTGCTATACCTGGTGCCAAGGATAAATGTAGCCCTGGGGGGCTGCGTCGTGCTGGGGCTACCTATGTCCTGGGGGGCTGTGTTATGCTGGGGCTACCTATATCCTGGGGGGCTGCGTTGTGCCGGGGCTACCTATATCCTGGGGGGCTGTGTTGTGCTGGGGCTACCTATGTCCTGGGGGGCTGCGTTGTGCTGGGGCTACCTATATCCTGGGGGGCTGTGTTGTGCTGGGGCTACCTATATCCTGGGGGGCTGTGTTGTGCTGGGGCTACCTACATCCTGGGGGGCTGTGTTGTGCTGGGGCTACCTATATCCTGGGGGGCTGTGTTGTGCTGGGGCTACCTATATCCTGGGGGGCTGTGTTGTGCAGGGCTACCTATGTCCTGGGGGGCTGCGTTGTGCCGGGGCTACCTATATCCTGGGGGGCTGCGTTGTGCCGGGGCTACCTATATCCTGGGGGGCTGTGTTGTGCTGCGGCTACCTATGTCCTGGGGGGCTGTGTTGTGCCGGGGCTACCTATGTCCTGGGGGGCTGTGTTGTGCAGGGCTACCTATGTCCTGGGGGGCTGTGTTGTGCAGGGCTACCTATGTCCTGGGGGGCTGTGTTGTGCCGGGGCTACCTATATCCTGGGGGGCTGTGTTGTGCCGGGGCTACCTATGTCCTGGGGGCTGTGTTGTGCTGCGGCTACCTATATCCTGGGGGGCTGTGTTGTGCTGGGGCTACCTATATCCTGGGGGGCTGTGTTGTGCTGGGGCTACCTATATCCTGGGGGGCTGTGTTGTGCTGGGGCTACCTATATCCTGGGGGGCTGTGTTGTGCTGGGGCTACCTATATCCTGGGGGGCTGTGTTGTGCTGGGGCTACCTATATCCTGGGGGGCTGTGTTGTGCTGGGGCTACCTATATCCTGGGGGGCTGTGTTGTGCTGGGGCTACCTATATCCTGGGGGGCTGCGTCGTGCTGGGGCTACCTATGTCCTGGGGGGCTGTGTTATGCTGGGGCTACCTATATCCTGGGGGGCTGCGTTGTGCCGGGGCTACCTATATCCTGGGGGGCTGTGTTGTGCTGGGGCTACCTATGTCCTGGGGGGCTGCGTTGTGCTGGGGCTACCTATATCCTGGGGGGCTGTGTTGTGCTGGGGCTACCTATATCCTGGGGGGCTGTGTTGTGCTGGGGCTACCTACATCCTGGGGGGCTGTGTTGTGCTGGGGCTACCTATATCCTGGGGGGCTGTGTTGTGCTGGGGCTACCTATATCCTGGGGGGCTGTGTTGTGCTGGGGCTACCTATGTCCTGGGGGGCTGTGTTGTGCAGGGCTACCTATGTCCTGGGGGGCTGCGTTGTGCCGGGGCTACCTATATCCTGGGGGGCTGCGTTGTGCCGGGGCTACCTATATCCTGGGGGGCTGTGTTGTGCTGCGGCTACCTATGTCCTGGGGGGCTGTGTTGTGCCGGGGCTACCTATGTCCTGGGGGGCTGTGTTGTGCAGGGCTACCTATGTCCTGGGGGGCTGTGTTGTGCAGGGCTACCTATGTCCTGGGGGGCTGTGTTGTGCCGGGGCTACCTATATCCTGGGGGGCTGTGTTGTGCCGGGGCTACCTATGTCCTGGGGGCTGTGTTGTGCTGCGGCTACCTATATCCTGGGGGGCTGTGTTGTGCTGGGGCTACCTATATCCTGGGGGGCTGTGTTGTGCTGGGGCTACCTATATCCTGGGGGGCTGTGTTGTGCTGGGGCTACCTATATCCTGGGGGGCTGTGTTGTGCTGGGGCTACCTATATCCTGGGGGGCTGTGTTGTGCTGGGGCTACCTATATCCTGGGGGGCTGTGTTGTGCTGGGGCTACCTATATCCTGGGGGGCTGTGTTGTGCTGGGGCTACCTATATCCTGGGGGGCTGTGTTGTGCTGGGGCTACCTATATCCTGGGGGGCTGTGTTGTGCTGGGGCTACCTATATCCTGGGGGGCTGTGTTGTGCTGGGGCTACCTATATCCTGGGGGGCTGTGTTGTGCTGGGGCTACCTATATCCTGGGGGGCTGTGTTGTGCTGGGGCTACCTATAACCTGGGGGGCTGTGTTGTGCCGGGGCTACCTATATCCTGGGGGGCTGTGTTGTGCCGGGGCTACCTATATCCTGGGGGGCTGTGTTGTGCCGGGGCTACCTATGTCCTGGGGGGCTGTGTTGTGCTGCGGCTACCTATATCCTGGGGGGCTGTGTTGTGCTGGGGCTACCTATATCCTGGGGGGCTGTGTTGTGCCGGGGCTACCTATATCCTGGGGGGCTGTGTTGTGCCGGAGCTACCTATGTCCTGGGGGGCTGTGTTGTGCCGGGGCTACCTATGTCCTGGGGGGCTGTGTTGTGCTGGGGCTACCTATGTCCTGGGGGGCTGTGTTGTGCTGGGGCTACCTATATCCTGGGGGTCTGTGTTGTGCTGGGGCTACCTATATCCTGGGGGGCTGTGTTGTGCTGGGGCTACCTATATCCTGGGGGGCTGTGTTGTGCCGGGGCTACCTATATCCTGGGGGGCTGTGTTGTGCCGGAGCTACCTATGTCCTGGGGGGCTGTGTTGTGCCGGGGCTACCTATGTCCTGGGGGGCTGTGTTGTGCTGGGGCTACCTATGTCCTGGGGGGCTGTGTTGTGCTGCGGCTACCTATATCTTGGGGGGCTGTGTTGTGCTGGGGCTACCTATATCTTGGGGGGCTGTGTTGTGCTGGGGCTACCTATATCCTGGGGGGCTGTGTTGTGCTGGGGCTACCTACGTCCTGGGGGGCTGTGTTGTGCTGGGGCTACCTACGTCCTGGGGGGCTGTGTTGTGCTGGGGCTACCTACGTCCTGGGGGGCTGTGTTGTGTTGCGGCTACCTACGTCCTTGGGGGCTGTGTTGTGCTGCGGCTACCTATGTCCTGGGGGGCTGCGTTGTGCTGGGGCTACCTATGTCCTGGGGGGCTGTGTTGTGCTGCGGCTACCTATATCCTGGGGGGCTGTGTTGTGCTTCACACTGTATAACAAGTTACCTAGGACCTGCCCTGGTGTAATGTTCCTGTACAGGAGTGATGTAGCGGTGCTGGTACCAGTCTATCACCTGCAGCCAGAATATGGGTCCGGAGATTCTTCTATTTACAATAATTGGCAGATGTTTGTAGCATTTTGGCCCCTGTGTGGGGTCCTCATCGGATGGAGCAGATAGTGCTGAATTGGGGGTCTCCGCGGTGAAGATGGCTCATGCAGTAGCTCTAGATGCTCCTCCGGGGATCTGCACCCCAGAATCTCACTGTATCACCACCTGCCCATGGACCCGAGAGTATCCTATGTATATGGCCGGTGCCCCGTTCATCCAGAGCTCACTGGTGCTTGAATGTAATGTCACTGTCACAGTAAATAATGACACGGGATTAAGGTGTCATCGAGGTGTCACGTCCTTGTCCCATGAGCTGACAGTCTATAGAGTGTAGTCCTCCCATGTCCTGCAGTGGGTAATCCCAGCCCCCCACCCCTAGCCCCCCCCGTTATTGGAATACATGGCAGCCTTAATATTTTGCACCTGTTGGAGGATTTTGTGTTTCCTCCCGCCATGTAATGAAGCCTTGTACAAACACAGGGGCTTATTCCGAGTCTGCGGGGGCCGCACATGGGGAGGGGGTCACCTCACACCTCAGCCCTGCCCGCCACAACACCCCCATTATTACTACCTGGCGCACAAGGGGTTAAGTACTAAAAGTCCTCCGGAATATGAAAACTATAAATTTCACTAAAAATTACAAATTGTAGCGACAATACGAGTTGTGTCCGGACGCCCCCGAGCCGGAGCGTGATTGATAGGCGGCCGGGGGGCCTCAGCTGCCACTCTAATCCCACTAAAGCCACCTATACAATCTGTAGGTTTACTGGGGTGTCCAGGATGACCAGGATGAGGATCAGCTAACACCCCGGGCATAAAGAGGGCTTAACTTATGGGAAAACCCAAGGAAAAGGTTAACCCTTCCAGTGCCACAAGTTACATGATGTCACCATGTCTCCTTCTACCCCAGAGCTGCACTCACTATTCTGCTGCTGGTGCAGTCACTGTGTACATACATGACATTACTTATCCTGTACTGATCCTGAGTTACATCCTGTATTATACCCCAGAGCTGCACTCACTATTCTGCTGCTGGTGCAGTCACTGTGTACATACATGACATTACTTATCCTGTACTGATCCTGAGTTACATCCTGTATTATACCCCAGAGCTGCACTCACTATCTGCTGCTGGTGCAGTCACTGTGTACATACATGACATTACTTACCCTGTACTGATCCTGAGTTACATCCTGTATTATACCCCAGAGCTGCACTCACTATTCTGCTGCTGGTGCAGTCACTGTGTACATACATGACATTACTTATCCTGTACTGATCCTGAGTTACATCCTGTATTATACCCCAGAGCTGCACTCACTATTCTGCTGCTGCTGGTGCAGTCACTGTGTACATACATGACATTACTTATCCTGTACTGATCCTGAGTTACATCCTGTATTATACCCCAGAGCTGCACTCACTATTCTGCTGCTGGTGCAGTCACTGTGTACATACATGACATTACTTACCCTGTACTGATCCTGAGTTACATCCTGTATTATACCCCAGAGCTGCACTCACTATTCTGCTGCTGGTGCAGTCACTGTGTACATACATGACATTACTTATCCTGTACTGATCCTGAGTTATATCCTGTATTATACCCCAGAGCTGCACTCACTATTCTGCTGCTGGTGCAGTCACTGTGTACATACATGACATTACTTATCCTGTACTGATCCTGAGTTACATCCTGTATTATACCCCAGAGCTGCACTCACTATTCTGCTGCTGGTGCAGTCACTGTGTACATACATGACATTACTTACCCTGTACTGATCCTGAGTTACATCCTGTATTATACCCCAGAGCTGCACTCACTATTCTGCTGCTGGTGCAGTCACTGTGTACATACATGACATTACTTACCCTGTACTGATCCTGAGTTACATCCTGTATTATACCCCAGAGCTGCACTCACTATTCTGCTGCTGGTGCAGTCACTGTGTACATACATGACATTACTTATTCTGTACTGATCCTGAGTTACATCCTGTATTATACCCCAGAGCTGCACTCACTATTCTGCTGCTGGTGCAGTCACTGTGTACATACATGACATTACTTATCCTGTACTGATCCTGAGTTACATCCTGTATTATAGCCCAGAGCTGCACTCACTATTCTGCTGCTGGTGCAGTCACTGTGTTCATACATGACATTACTTATCCTGTACTGATCCTGAGTTACATCCTGTATTATACCCCAGAGCTGCACTCACTATTCTGCTGCTGGTGCAGTCACTGTGTACATACATGACATTACTTATCCTGTACTGATCCTGAGTTACATCCTGTATTATACCCCAGAGCTGCACTCACTATTCTGCTGCTGGTGCAGTCACTGTGTACATACATGACATTACTTATCCTGTACTGATCCTGAGTTACATCCTGTATTATACCCCAGAGCTGCACTCACTATTCTGCTGCTGGTGCAGTCACTGTGTACATACATGACATTACTTATCCTGTACTGATCCTGAGTTACATCCTGTATTATACCCCAGAGCTGCACTCACTATTCTGCTGCTGGTGCAGTCACTGTGTACATACATGACATTACTTATCCTGTACTGATCCTGAGTTACATCCTGTATTATACTCCAGAGCTGCACTCACTATTCTGCTGCTGGTGCAGTCACTGTGTACATACATAACATTACTTATCCTGTACTGATCCTGAGTTACATCCTGTATTATACCCCAGAGCTGCACTCACTATTCTGCTGCTGGTGCAGTCACTGTGTACATACATGACATTACTTATCCTGTACTGACCCTGAGTTACATCCTGTATTATACCCCAGAGCTGCACTCACTATTCTGCTGCTGGTGCAGTCACTGTGTACATACATGACATTACTTATCCTGTACTGATCCTGAGTTACATCCTATATTATACCCCAGAGCTGCACTCACTATTCTGCTGCTGGTGCAGTCACTGTGTACATACATGACATTACTTATCCTGTACTGATCCTGAGTTACATCCTGTATTATACACCAGAGCTGCACTCACTATTCTGCTGCTGGTGCAGTCACTGTACATACATGACATTACTTATCCTGTACTGATCCTGAGTTACATCCTGTATTATAACCCAGAGCTGCACTCACTATTCTGCTGCTGGTGCAGTCACTGTGTACATACATGACATTACTTATCCTGTACTGATCCTGAGTTACATCCTGTATTATACTCCAGAGCTGCACTCACTATTCTGCTGCTGGTGCAGTCACTGTGTACATACATGACATTACTTATCCTGTACTGATCCTGAGTTACATCCTGTAGATCTTTTATTTTATATAAAAGTAAAAAACATAACAATACAAACAAAACATAACATACAATATATACAATATCTTAATTGCTGGTCCAGCCACATTCACACCTAGTTAAAACAATAACTTAAAATACACCGAAATGAATGAACACCACAACCCCCACCCAACCGATTATCACAACCTAAACCAAACCAATAAACAATAAGACGAGCCACACCCACAAATAAACATAAATGACTATAAATTAGCATAAACCCACCCCACACCCTCTAATAACAAACCACCCCACACAGATCACACCCCACACCCATTTTTTTTTTTTTTTTTTTTTAAATATATAATACACACAACACTACACTAAACTAGATCCCTCGCCCGCACCCTCCCCTTCCCCCCAGACACTGGTCTAACGTCCAAAGTTTGCGTTAAGTAGTCCAGACCAGTGTCCAAGGTCAGTTCATAAATCCCAAAATCCCACCACCATCACCCCCCTCCCAACCTAACACTATGTCCCAAACCCCACTATATACAATATATACAATATATACAATATACACAGTATTTACAAAGAAAACAGAATACAAATAAAACCTGAACAACATCAATCAAAACCACATAAAGCCCAGGTTCGGCGCCTGCAAGCCGCTACATTTCTATATGCCCAGAACACAAAACAAAAATCTACAGTGCAGCTTCAGCCCAACACCAGGAGAGGAGATGACAGACTAAGGGACACTAAAGGAGAACCCCCTCCAAAGGAGAGAGGCCCTCCCCGTGCCCAGCCTCTCATACTCCAGAGAGCGCACCTTCACCAGGTCACCCAGAATGTTCCTAACCACCTCATCCACCGGGAGGGTTTTACGCTGCGTCGATACTAAACACCGTGCGTTCCACGTGTGGTACCTGACCGCTAGACTGACTAGGAATAACGTGCAGCGGTCCCGGCCACCCAGGCCTCTGAATGCTCCATAGGCCCACTCCGCATAGGAGAGACCGGCCAACCCGGGCCAATGGATGGAAGCGCCCACCCGGTTGTACACCTCTGTGTTAAAGGGACAATGAAGCAGGAAGTGGTCCATGCTCTCCAGCAGACCACCGCACTCCTCCCGGGGACAACCCCTTTCCTCAGAGCTCCTACACTTCAGATTGTCCCTCACACACAGCTTTCCATGGAAGCAGCGCCAAGTCATGTCCCAAAACTTCAAGGGGATCCTGATGGAATTCAATAAACTCAAACCCACCCCCAGATCCTGACTTGGGCAATCCCTGAGGGCCAGAGGCTTCTGGAAATGGGTCAACAGAACCCTCTTGTCAAGGACTTTCCTCGACATGGTCCTGATCTCCCACATTCCCAGACCCCACCGGCGAATCACCTTCAGAACCGGGGTAGCGTAAGCCGGAAGATGCCCATGCGGTGTGCGGAGATCCTTCACTTGTCCTATACCCACGGAGGAGCCCTCTCTTTCCAGAGGTTTGCAACTTTGATCTTAAGAAAGGTATTCACTAGGAACACCACAGGGTTGACCATACACAACCCACCTTGTCTCCTCGTGCGGTAAGTAACCTCCCTCTTGATTAGGTTCAGCCTATTCCCCCATAACAGCTGGAAGAACAGACTGTAGACCCGAGTCCAGAGGGGTTCTGGCAACATGCACACACTGCCCAGATATATCAGCAATGGGAGCAGGTAGGTTTTGATCAGATTAACCCTTTCTCTGAGGGTCAAAGACCAACCCTTCCACTGGTCCACCTTCTGAGCGGCGATCTTAAGCCTGCCGTCCCAGTTTTGCATGGGGTAATCCCCCTGGCCAAATTCGATGCCTAGAACTTTGGCAGAGTCCTGGGGCCCTGGAAGAGTGTCCGGGAGATCAAAGCCTGGACCTCCCTCTCCCAGCCAGAGACTCTCACACTTATCCCGGTTGATCTTGGACCCAGAAACCTCTGAGTAGCGGTCAACCTCTGACATCACCCACTGCGCCTCCCCTCCCGAGGACACGAAAACGGTGACATCATCAGCATACGCTACCACCCTTAGAGTGGCTTCCGGTGCTGCCCGATCCATCCCGACTCCCACCAACGGCCCACGATCAACCCTCCTAAGGAATGGGTCAATCGCGAACACGTATAAAAGTGGGCTCAGAGGACAACCCTGGCGAGCACCAAACCCGACCTCAAAAGAGCGGCCAATCCAACCGTTCACAAGCGGGAAACTCTCTGCCCCTGCGTACAAAACTTTCAGCCAATTGACAAACCCACCCGGCAGGCCATACCTCAGAAGGACAGACCAGAGGTACTCGTGGTTAACCCGATCAAACGCTTTTGCCTGATCCAAGGACAGCAAGTACCCCTTCCAGTTACCAGCCCTGCCCTGCTCCACTGCCTCCCGGACACAAAGCACAGCACTAAATGTACTGCGGCCTGGAACAGAGCAGTGCTGGGTCCCCGAAAGGAGCCGGGGCGCAAACTGCACCAGCCGATTAAACAGCACCTTTGCCAAAACCTTTCTGTCCGTATTGAGAAGCGCTATGGGACGCCAGTTCTCAACACAAGATCGGTCCTTACCCTTTGACAGGATGATCAGGGCTGACCTCCTCATTGACTTCGGCAGAACGCCCGAGGAAAGACACTCATTGAATACCTCAGTCAAGAGGGGAACCAAGGCGTCCTTAAAGGTCTTATAAAACTCAGATGTTAAGCCATCCGGACCCGGCGATTTCTTGAGGGCGAGCCCTTCAATCGCCCGGCTGACTTCCTCTTCCCTGATCATCTCTGTCAAAACATCAAGAGAAGGGTCTACTCCTGGCTCAGGGACAGTTTCAGCCAGGAAAGCCGACATCACATCCCGATCTAGATCCTTCCTGCCCAAGAGGTGCGAGTAGAAGGATCTGACGACCTCCAGAATCCCTGATCTGGACCTTTTCAGGGATCCCGTACTGTCAACCAGTCCTGTGACAACTTTACCATTCACTGACATCTTGCAGTTTCTGTAAGGGTCGGGCGAGCGGTATTTCCCGTAATCCCTCTCAAAAACCAAAGATGCGTGTCTATCGTACTGACACCTCTTCAGCAAGGATTTCACTCTGGAGATGTCCTCACGACTACCTCCAGTCGAGACGAGATGCTGGAGTTTCCTCCTCAGGCCCTGATACAGGCGGTACCTGTCCAGACTCCTGAGGCTCGAGAGCTGGCGGAAGAATCTCGCCACCCTTTTCTTGAGCATCTCCCACCACTCTGACTTACTGCTACAAAGGCCCAGCAATGGTACCTGGCTCTGAAGAAAGTCCTCAAAGGATTGTCTGATCTCCGCTTCCTCCAGAAGAGACGAATTGAGCTTCCAGTAGCCTCTTCCCATCCGGGGGGTCTCTGTAACATTCAGAGAAAACAAAATTAAACAGTGGTCGGAGAACTCCACCTCAACAACGGACACTGCTGAAGAAATGGCTTCCTCCTTTAACTAAAACCTGTCTATTCTAGACCTGCAGCTACCCCTATAATAGGTGAACCCCGCGTGGCCTGGGGTGTGCCGGATGTGGACATCCACCAGGCGAGCCTCACTAGCTATGCTATTAAGAGCGACGCTATCATAAGTCAGCTTGTCTCTGGAACCTCCCCTATCCTGGGACCTCGTGACAGCATTGAAGTCCCCTCCAAAGACCACCTGCCGACTTGTAAAAAGGTAGGGCTTGATCCTCATAAAGAGACACTTCCTGTCCCACTTGGACTGGGGACCATAGATGTTAATTAGGCGAAGTTCTTGTCCCTTCATGAGGACATCCAGGATCAGGCACCTCCCCATTTCTAACTCAATAACTCGTCGGCATTCTACCGGTGCGGTAAAAAGGACCGCCACTCCGCTATACGGCTCGGCCGCAAGAGACCAATAGGAAGGCCCGTGTCTCCATTCCCTCTTAGCTTTAAACACGGCCGCCAAATCTGGTAGCCTGGTCTCCTGCAAAAATAAAATGTCGGCTTCAACGCGGCCGAGAAAATCAAAGGCCGCAAATCTAGCCGCATCAGACTTAATGCTGGCGACATTAATGGACGCCAGCGTCAACGGAGTGGGTGCCGCCATCATGAGTGATTGAGTTAGACGGCTTTCTTTTTACCCATCTTACCACCACCCTCGGGAAATGAACACCCCCTTTTTAGACATATTGTGGTGTCCATCTCCCGCACCTCTGATGCTTCAGGGGCAGATCCAGGACCTGCCCCCTCATCCTCGTCTCCAGACTCTGGGCCAGTCTCCCCTCCTGAGGACCCTGACTCCCCAGGGGGAGACTCGGCACCCCCTGCAGGCTCCGCCACCTCTGGCCCTTCACCCTCAGCCCCTCCATCGGCAGGAGAGGCTCCATCCAGGGCCAGGAATCGATTTGAAAGTTCGACCAGCGGGGGGTCGGTTGCACCTTCCTTGGGTACCTTAGTCAGGGAGGGAGAAGATCTTACACCTCCCTTCTTTTTACCCTTTTTCTTCTTTTTGGCGCCACGCTTACGCTTTTCCTCTAGCCACGCCCTATTATCCTCGTCCATACTCTCATAATGGGAGGAGTCTGAGGACGTGGCACCTTCCTCTCTCTCGATCCTCCTGACCTCCTCATCCAGCACATCATCCCCTGGGGCCTCAGCGACAGGTGTGGTCTCCAGGACAGCGCCAGAGGTTGTCCCAGCAGCCCGAGACTCCCCCCGCTCTCTCTCCTGTTGACGCTTCTCTAGACGCCTTAGCTGGGCAGGCGTCTTTTTCCTGTCTTTCTTCCCTGGCCCGAAAAACATAACAATACAAACAAAACATAATATACACTATATACAATATCTTACCTGCTGGTCCAGCCCCATTCACACCTAGTAAAAACAATAACTTACAATACACCGAAATGAATGAACACCAAATACCACAACCCCCACCCAACCGATTATCACAACCTAAACCAAACCAATAAACAATAAGACAAACCACACCCGCAAATAAACAAAAATGACTATAAATATACATAAACCCACCCCACACCCTCTAATAACAAACCACCCTGCACAGATCACATCCCACACCCGTTTTTTTTTTTTTTTTTTTTTTTTTTTTTTAAATATATAATACACACAACACTACACTAAACTAAATCCCTCGCCCACACCCTCCCCTTCCCCCCAGACACTGGTCTAACGTCCAAAGTTTGCGTTAAGTAGTCCAGACCAGTGCCCAGGGTCAGTTCGTAAATCCCACCACCATCACCCCCCTCCCATCACCATCACCCCCCTCCCAACCTAACACTAATCCCAAACCCCACTATATACAATATATACAGTATTTACAACACAACATAAAGAAAACAGAATACAAATAAAATCTCAACAACATAAATCCAAATCACATAAAGCCCAGGTTCGGCGCCTGCAAGCCCCACATCACTACATGCCCAGAACACAAAACAAAAATCTACAGTGCAGCATCAGCCAACACCAGGAGAGGAGATGACAGACTAAGGGACACTAAAGGAGAACCCCCTCCAAAGGAGAGAGGCCCTCCCCGTGCCCAGCCTCTCATACTCCAGAGAGCGCACCTTCACCAGGTCACCCACAATGTTCCTAACCACCTCATCCACCGGGAGGATTTTACGCTGCGTCGATACTAAGCACCGTGCGTTCCACGTGTGGTACCTGACCACTAGACTGACTAGGAATAACGTGCAGCGGTCCCGGCCACCCAGGCCTCTGAATGCTCCATAGGCCCACTCCGCATAGGAGAGACCGGCCAACCCGGGCCAATGGATGGAAGCGCCCACCCGGTTGTACACCTCTGTGTTAAAGGGGCACTGAAGCAGGAAGTGGTCCATGCTCTCCAGCAGGCCACCGCACTCCTCCCGGGGACAACCCCTTTCCTCAGAGCTCCTACACTTCAGATTGTCCCTCACACACAGCTTTCCATGGAAGCAGCGCCAAGTCACGTCCCAAAACTTCAGGGGGATCCTGATGGAATTCAATAAACTCAAACCCACCCTCAGATCCCGACTTGGGCAATCCCTGAGGGCCAGAGGCTTCTGGAAATGGGTCAACAGAACCCTTTGGTCAAGGATTTTCCTCGACAAGGTCCTGATCTCCCACATTCCCAGACCCCACCGGCGAATCACCTTCAGAACCGGGGTAGCGTAAGCCGGAAGATGCCCATGCGGTGTGCGAAGATCCTTCACTTGCCCTCCTGTCTCCCATTCCTGGAAGAAAGGCCGAAACCATCCCCTGCAGGAGTATACCCACGGAGGAGCCCATCCCCTACAGGAGTACACCCACAGAGGAGCCCTCTCTTTCCAGAGGTTTGCGATATTGATCTTAAGAAAGGTATTCACTAGGAATACCACAGGGTTGACCATACACAACCCTCCTTGTCTCCTCGTGCGGTAAGTAACCTCCCTCTTGATTAGGTTCAGCCTATTCCCCCATAACAGCTGGAAGAACAGACTGTAGACCCGAGTCCAGAGGGGTTCTGGCAACATGCACACACTGCCCAGATAAATCAGCAACGGGAGCAGGTAGGTTTTGATCAGATTAACCCTTTCTCTGAGGGTCAAAGACCAACCCTTCCACTGGTCCACCCTCTGAGCGGCGATCTTAAGCCTGCCGTCCCAGTTTTGCATGGGGTAATCCCCCTGGCCGAATTCGATGCCGAGAACTTTGGCGGAGTCCTGGGGCCCTGGAAGAGTGTCCGGGAGATCAAAGCCTGGATCCCCCTCTCCCAGCCAGAGACTCTCACACTTATCCCGGTTGATCTTGGACCCAGAAGCCTCTGAGTAGCGGTCAACCTCTGACATCACCCATTGCGCCTCCCCTCCCGAGGACACGAAAACGGTGACATCATCGGCGTACGCTACCACTCTAAGAGTGGCTTCCGGTGCTGCCCGATCCATCCCGACTCCCACCAACGGCCCACGATCAACCCTCCTAAGGAATGGGTCAATCGCGAACACGTACAGTAGTGGGCTCAGAGGACAACCCTGGCGAACACCAGACCCAACCTCAAAAGAGCGGCCAATCCAACCGTTCACAAGCGGGAAACTCTCTGCCCCTGCATACAAAACCTTTAGCCAATTGACAAACTCCCCCGGCAGGCCATACCTCAGAAGGACAGACCAGAGGTACTCGTGGTTAACCCGATCAAACGCTTTTGCCTGATCCAAGGACAGCAAGTACCCCTTCCAGTTACCAGCCCTGCCCTGCTCCACTGCCTCCCGGACACAAAGCACAGCACTAAATGTACTGCGGCCTGGAACAGAGCAGTGCTGGGTCCCCGAAAGGAGCCTGGGCGCAAACTGCACCAGCCGATTAAACAGCACCTTTGCCAAAACCTTTCTGTCCGTATTGAGAAGTGCTATGGGACGCCAGTTCTCAACACGAGATCGGTCCTTACCCTTTGACAGGATGATCAGGGCAGACCTCCTCATTGACTTCGGCAGAGCGCCGGAGGAAAGACACTCATTGAATACCTCAGTCAAGAGGGGAACCAAGGCGTCCTTAAAGGTCTTATAAAACTCAGATGTTAAGCCATCCGGACCCGGCGATTTCTTGAGGGCGAGCCCTTCAATCGCCCGGCTGACTTCCTCTTCCCTAATCATCTCTGTCAAAACATCAAGAGAGGGGTCTACTCCTGGCTCAGGGACAGTTTCAGCCAGGAAAGCCGACATCACATCCCGATCTAGATCCTTCCTGCCCAAGAGGTGCGAGTAGAAGGATCTGACGACCTCCAGAATCCCTGATCTGGACCTTTTCAGGGATCCCATACTGTCAACCAGTCCCGTGACAACTTTACCATTCACTGACATCTTGCAGTTTCTGTAAGGGTCGGGCGAGCGGTATTTCCCATAATCCCTCTCAAAAACCAAAGATGCGTGTCTATCGTACTGACACCTCTTCAGCAAGGATTTCACTCTGGAGATGTCCTCACGACTACCTCCAGTCGAGACGAGATGCTCGAGTTTCCTCCTCAGGCCCTGATACAGGCGGTACCTGTCCAGGCTCCTGAGGCTCGAGAGCTGGCGGAAGAATCTCGCCACCCTTTTCTTGAGCATCTCCCACCACTCTGACTTACTGCTACAAAGGCCCAGCAATGGTACCTGGCTCTGAAGAAAGTCCTCAAAGGATTGTCTGATCTCCGCTTCCTCCAGGAGAGACGAATTGAGCTTCCAGTAGCCTCTTCCCATCCGGGGGGTCTCTGTAACATTCAGAGAAAACAAAATTAGACAGTGGTCGGAGAACTCCACCTCAACAACGGACACTGCTGAAGAAATGGCTTCCTCCTTTAAATAAAACCTGTCTATTCTAGACCTACAGCTACCCCTATAATAGGTGAACCCCGCGTGGCCTGGGGTGTGCCGGATGTGGACATCCACCAGGCGAGCCTCACTGACTATGCTAATAAGAGCGACGCTATCATAAGTCAGCTTGTCTCTGGAACCCCCCCTATCCTGGGACCTCGTGACAGCATTGAAGTCCCCTCCAAAGACCACCTGCCGACTTGTAAAAAGGTAGGGCTTGATCCTCATAAAGAGACACTTCCTGTCCCACTTGGACTGGGGACCATAGATGTTAATAAGACGAAGTTCTTGTCCCTTCATGAGGACATCCAGGATCAGGCACCTCCCCATTTCTAACTCAATAACTCGTCGGCATTCTACCGGTGCGGTAAAAAGGACCGCCATTCCGCTATACGGCTCGGCCGCAAGAGACCAATAGGAAGGCCCGTGTCTCCATTCCCTCTTAGCTTTAAACACGGCCGCCAAAT
Organism: Engystomops pustulosus; assembly: GCF_040894005.1. Taxonomy (NCBI): domain Eukaryota; kingdom Metazoa; phylum Chordata; class Amphibia; order Anura; family Leptodactylidae; genus Engystomops; species Engystomops pustulosus. Next base: position 265,435,708 of record NC_092412.1, read on the forward strand.
CTGGCAGCCTGGTCTCCTGCAAAAATAAAATGTCGGCTTCAACGCGGCCGAGAAAATCAAAGGCCGCAAATCTAGCCGCATCAGACTTAATGCTGGCGACATTAATGGACGCCAGCGTCAACGGAGTGGGTGCCGCCATCATGAGTGATTGAGTTAGACGGCTTTTTTCTTACTAACTCCCTTCCCTCTACTGTCCTCTGAGGATGATCCCTTTTCCCTTTTCCCTTCAGAATTGGGGCAACTTCTTTTTAACGAAATCGAGGTGTCCATGTTATTACTGACCCCCAAGGACCCACCCGGACCACCCTCTCCTTCGTCCTTGTCTCCTGACTCTGAGTCAGTCTCCCACTCTGAGGACCCAGCATCCCCAGAGGATAGAGACTCGGCGCCCCCTGCAGGCTGCTCCGCCGCCACCTCCAGAACCCCACCCTCAGCCTCTCCTTCCGAGGAGGCGATCTCATCGAGGGTGAGGAACCGGTTGGAAAGCTCAACCAGAGGGGAGGAAGTTTTCCCTTCCTTAGGTACCTTAGATACGCCGCGCTTTTTCTTTTTCTGCTTGCGCTTATTTTCTAGCCAAATCCTGTTATCCTCATCCATACTCTCATAATGGGAGGACGTGGAGGACATGGCACCTTTCTCGCGCTCCATCCTCCTGACCTCCTCATCCAACTCATCATCCCTCAGGGCCTCAGTAGCATGACCAGCCTCTGAGGAAGGACCAAGGGTCACCCCAGCAACCTGAGGCTTCCCCAGTTCTCTCCCTTTTTGTCTGGCTTCAAGCCGCCTCAACTGAGAAGGTGACTTATTCTTACTTTTCTTCACAGGCCCCTCAGCTCCTCCACCTCTGCTGGTACCTTCCCCAGCAGAAGCAACCTCATGGCTCTCCTCCACTGGGGTCACAACCGCATTGGCAAAGGAGCGAGGACAACGGCTGAAAGGGTGACCGAGCTCACCACACAGGTTACACCTAATGTCCTTACAGGATGCAGCGAGATGACCTAGCCCACCACACAAAGCGCACTTCTGCACTTGGCAGCTGGCGCTAAAGTGGGTGGGGTCACCGCACCTGTGACAGACCTTCGGCTGCCCCTGGTAGAAAATCAGGATTCTGTCTCGCCCAAGAAAGGCTGAAGAGGGAATGTGGGCGACTGTGCCGCCTGAACACTTTAACTTCATCATGAAGGTCCAGGCTCCAGACCAAATGCCAAATTCATCGCAGTTTTTCTGAGGTACCTGTACAACCTCACCATAACGACTGAGCCAAGTCATGATGTCCATGCAAGAAAGTGACTCGTTACGGGTCAAAACGGTCACCTTCTTGACTGCGTTTTGGCGAGACACTGCTTGTACAGCAAAGTCTCGCCATGCGGGCTCGTTCTTTGCCAGCTCATAATTCAACCAGAAGAGCTCTAAGCCCTCCGGCCGAACAAAGCTGACATCGAACTCCGGAGTACCATAAGGATGTATCAGGGCAAAGATGTCACTAGCCCTGAAGTTCATCTTCAGGAGGAGCTCCACCACCCTTGACCTGGGTGGGCATGCGTCACTGCCCCTCCAGCGAAGACGAACCACATTCCTACGGGAAGCTCCGGGCCCAGTTGTGGGTAAAGACCATACAGTCTCTCCCCCCCTTTTCTCTTGGAAGGCTGCCAGGCCATGCCTGTCTGTCCAGAAGGACAGATCAACCTCTCTCCCCTCTACAGTGATTGACTTTTCCCCTCTCCTGAGAGCCTCCAGAAGACGCCTTTGCAAAACGCTATTCCCAGAGCCAGGAGACAAGGAGTTAACCCCACTTGCCCCAGCGGTGACACTCGCATAGCTCCTTATAGGAGCGGCCACCACTGGGGGTGCAGATGGACCAGCACTCACACCAGGATCCCCCCCATCACCATTCACCACCCCCACATTCACAACACTATGTACATTACTGCCTCGCTTCCTTGCATCACTGCCTCGCTTCCTTGCATCACTCACACCAGCTGGGCCAGGAGGACCTGGGGTTGCCTCGGCGTCACTGGGCACTGGGGGTAGAGCCACCTCCATAGCTGATACAGCCTGAGAAGAGGCAGCTCCAACCCCAATCTTACTTGTGCCCTCTGCCTCACTGGCATTACCCCCTGTACTGATGGGGGCAGTGTTTGTGGTGTTGGGTTTGGTTTTTTAGTAGTTCTGTTCCCCGTGTCTCCAGTTCTTGCAGTGCTGACATTCCTCTGTGCTGCGGGGTCTGTATCCTATTTGCGGGGTGAGATGATGTCTCCCTATAATTCCTGGCGGGTGATTTATGGGGCAGGACCCCAGCGCTGGTGTCTGTGCTTTGATCTCCGTCCATCTCCCGCATCAAAGCCCAGATGTGTCCGGGAGGACGTGTCCAGCAATTAGTATCTACAGACGCCATATATCACCCCGGGATACATCTATACTGTATATACTGTATACTGGTCCGTGCATTGCCCCCGGGATACATCTATACTGTATATACTGTATACTGGAACATGCATCGCCCCCGGGATACATCTATACTGTATATACTGTATACTGGTCCGTGCATCGCCCCCGGGATACATCTATACTGTATATACTGTATACTGGAACATGCATCGCCCCCGGGGTACATCTATACTGTATATACTGTATACTGGTACATGCATCGCCCCCGGGATACATCTATACTGTATATACTGTATACTGGTCCGTGCATCGCCCCCGGGTACATCTATACTGTATATACTGTATACTGGTCCATTCATCGCCCCCGGGGTACATCTATACTGTATATACTGTATACTGGTACATGCATCGCCCCCGGGGTACATCTATACTGTATATACTGTATACTGGTCCGTGCATCGCCCCCGGGGTACATCTATACTGTATATACTGTATACTGGTCCATGCATCGCCCCCGGGGTACATCTATACTATATATACTGTATACTGGTACGTGCATCGCCACCGGGATACATCTGTACTGTATATACTGTATACTGGTCCATGCATCGCCCCCGGGGTACATCTATACTGTATATACTGTATACTGGTCCGTGCATCGCCCCCGGGGTACATCTATACTGTATATACTGTATACTGGTCCATGCATCGCCCCCGGGGTACATCTATACTGTATATACTGTATACTGGTACGTGCATCGCCCCCGGGGTACATCTATACTATATATACTGTATACTGGTACGTGCATCGCCCCCGGGGTACATCTATACTATATATACTGTATACTGGAACATGCATCGCCCCCGGGGTACATCTATACTGTATATACTGTATACTGGTCCGTGCATCGCCCCCGGGGTACATCTATACTGTATATACTGTATACTGGTCCGTGCATCGCCCCCGGGATACATCTATACTGTATATACTGTATACTGGTCCGTGCATCGCCCCCGGGGTACATCTATACTGTATATACTGTATACTGGTCCGTGCATCGCCCCCGGGGTACATCTATACTGTATATACTGTATACTGGTCCGTGCATCGCCCCCGGGATACATCTATACTGTATATACTGTATACTGGTCCGTGCATCGCCCCCGGGGTACATCTATACTGTATATACTGTATACTGGTACGTGCATCGCCCCCGGGGTACATCTATACTGTATATACTGTATACTGGTCCATGCATCGCCCCCGGGATACATCTATACTGTATATACTGTATACTGGTCCATGCATCGCCCCCGGGGTACATCTATACTGTATATACTGTATACTGGTCCGTGCATCGCCCCCGGGATACATCTATACTGTATATACTGTATACTGGTCCATGCATCGCCCCCGGGTACATCTATACTGTATATACTGTATACTGGTACATGCATCGCCCCCGGGGTACATCTATACTGTATATACTGTATACTGGTCCGTGCATCGCCCCCGGGGTACATCTGTACTGTATATACTGTATACTGGTCCGTGCATCGCCCCCGGGGTACATCTATACTGTATATACTGTATACTGGTCCGTGCATCGCCCCCGGGGTACATCTATACTGTATATACTGTATACTGGTACGTGCATCGCCCCCGGGGTACATCTATACTGTATATACTGTATACTGGTCCGTGCATCGCCCCCGGGGTACATCTATACTGTATATACTGTATACTGGTCCGTGCATCGCCCCCGGGGTACATCTATACTGTATATACTGTATACTGGTACATGCATCGCCCCCGGGGTACATCTGTACTGTATATACTGTATACTGGTACATGCATCACCCCCGGGGTACATCTATACTGTATATACTGTATACTGGTCCATGCATCGCCCCCGGGGTACATCTATACTGTATATACTGTATACTGGTCCGTGCAGGACTGTATTTGGTCCCATTCTCCTTACACTGTATGATTCGGGTCTCATGTTCTGGATCCTTCCTGAAGCTTCTCCATTGGTTTGGTAGGAATTGGGTCCTTATGCTCCGGACAGACCCGGTGTAGCTGAGACGTGTTTGTAGTGTTTCCCGTACATTTTCCATAGGATTTAGATGTGGACTTTGTGATGGACCCTCCAGAATTTGGTTTCCTCTGTGTGACCTGTGGCAGCAGCTTCGGGTCATGGACCTTCGGGTTCGGTGTCCGGAGATGTTCTTAGTATCAGCACATAATGTTCTTACCCCATGAAGCATCTATAACATGAAGCTGCCCCGGGGGTCGTGGGGCTGTGATGGTGGATACTGTTCCGATGGTCGTTATGGCCAAACCCTTCGATGTCCGTCTGGTCAGAGCTCAGGACCAGTCTCCAGATGCTCAGGTCTTGTCTCCATCACTTTTGGGGAGACGGCTTGTTCCTGGCAGAGTCCTTCAGCCCATGTGGCTCCAGGACTCGTCTCTTCTCAAGGCCTGTGGCTTCTGTTCTTGGGTTGGGATCTTTTGTTCCTTCAGCCCATGTGGATCCAGGACTCGTCTCTTCACAAGGCCTGTGGCTTCTGTTCTTGGGTTGGGATCTTTTGTTCCTTCAGCCCATGTGGCTCCAGGACTCGTCTCTTCACAAGGCCTGTGGCTTCTGTTCTTGGGTTGGGATCTTTACATTTCATCTCTGGGACACAGAACTCGCCCCTTTCCTAAAGGGTTTGATGTCTGGACCTTCCCATAGTGTGTATTGTCTTTGTGTATCTGGAAATTGCACCCAAGGATGAAGCAGATTTGTGCACATCTCTCCGACATCTTGGTTGATTTCTTTAGACTTTCTTATGATGTTACGCACAGCAGCAGTGTGTTTCAGGTGCGCCTTCAAATACATCCACAGGCTTGTCTCTAATTACCTCAGACGTTGCCAACAAATCGGAGGCTTCCAAAGACGTGAGGTCTTTATATCGGGGGCCACAAGTGCAAAGGGAGAGTAATAAGAAGTAATACGGATAAAAGATTATCCCTCATTATTCTGGCATTCGGCAAATATAAATAATTTTGGTTCCTAATGGACTGGAAATAGTGAATATTTATTGTGATTTCATGTCCCGCCCCTTGTATGATGTCATTGTGGGTGTGGTATCTGTCGTGATGATGTAATACATGTGGTGTGTGATGTCACAAGGGGTGTGGCTAGGATGCTGGCTCAGTTATGACACCTGGATAATATTGTATGTGACTTCTGGGGTCACCTGAGGGGGCGCTGTTGACACCAGCGCTGGGTTAGGAGGGAGATGACAGCATTTGATGATCCAGAATAATCCAAGCGAGGGAAGAGTAATGGATACACAGGGCCGGCGATAGCGGGCGGCATACTGGGCATCAGCCCCGGGGCCCCTGGAAGAGGAGAATCTAAAATAGTTTTTCCAGGTGTCCGGGAACCAGAGATGTTCAAGTGTTAAAGTGAGGATTTTTATATCTAGAAATCACTCTTGACGGCAGTTTAGTAGTTAATATCTACGTTTTCCTGAAACCTAGAAACGTGAGATTTTAGGTGTCACAGAGCCAAAGACATAGCCCCCCCCCCCCCGAAATACCCTGTGATACCCTTAGTAAATAAGCCCCATAGTGTAGATATTGGGGGATATTTATCGCTGCTCATGATGACCCCGCCCTCCTCCTGATGTATACGGCTGGGTCCTGTGCAGGCAGTAACGCCCCCGGGACGGCCCCCTCCCGCTCGGCCCCACCCCACTAGCATGAATGTGGTGGATTGGGGTAAATAAGCATTGGGGATTGTTTCAGGGTGTGTCCCCCACTGCCGCGATAACTCTCCCCCAGTCACTTCTTATCTCGCTACGTTATGAGAAGGAATAATATCAGCTAATATTCATGTTTTTAACCCTCTCCTCTCCAGAACTATCTAAGAGCACACTTTCTCTCTCATTGCCTTTTATTTAGTGATAGTTTTATGATGAGCGTTCACCTTCGCCCCAATGTGGCCACATATGAACACCGCGACCAAAACAATATGTCGATAAAGTTATATGTAACCCCAAAAACACACAGATGATGCGGAATAAAGTTATTATTTCCACCTATGACGCGCGGAGGGCTCTGTTATCGTGCGGATAATACATTGGCGCACATCGATAAGTGACCTTTATTATCTCATTAGAGGGTAACCTATAATATATATATACAGGCAGTCCCCGGGTTACATACAAGATAGGGTCTGTAGGTTTGTTCTTAAGTTGAATTTGTATGTAAGTCGGAACTGTATATTTTATCATTGTAAAATAGAAATCAGAATAACCTGAGATAATAAGAAGCAGAGAAATCAGAATAACCCGAGATAATAAGAGGCAGAGGAATCAGAATAACCCGAGATAATAAGAGGCAGAGAAATCAGAATAACCTGAGATAATAAGAAGCAGAGAAATCAGAATAACCCGAGATAATAAGAAGCAGAGAAATCAGAATAACCCGAGATAATAAGAGGCAGAGGAATCAGAATAACCCGAGATAATAAGAGGCAGAGGAATCAGAATAACCCGAGATAATAAGAGGCAGAGAAATCAGAATAACCTGAGATAATAAGAGGCAGAGAAATCAGAATAACCTGAGATAATAAGAGGCAGGAAAATCAGAATAACCCGAGATAATAAGAGGCAGAGGAATCAGAATAACCTGAGATAATAAGAGGCAGAAAAATCAGAATAACCTGAGATAATAAGAGGCAGAGGAATCAGAATAACCCGAGATAATAAGAAGCAGAGAAATCAGAATAACCTGAGATAATAAGAGGCAGAGGAATCAGAATAACCCGAGATTATAAGAGGCGGAGAAATCAGAATAACCTGAGATAATAAGAGGCAGAGAAATCAGAATAACCCGAGATAATAAGTGGCAGAGAAATCAGAATAACCCGAGATAATAAGTGGCAGAGAAATCAGAATAACCCGAGATAATAAGAGGCAGAGAAATCAGAATAACCCGAGATAATAAGAGGCAGAGAAATCAGAATAACCCGAGATAATAAGAGGCAGAGGAATCAGAATAACCCGAGATAATAAGAGGCAGAGAAATCAGAATAACCTGAGATAATAAGAGGCAGAGAAATCAGAATAACCTGAGATAATAAGAGGCAGAGAAATCAGAATAACCTGAGATAATAAGAGGCAGAGAAATCAGAATAACCTGAGATAATAAGAGGCAGAGAAATCAGAATAACCTGAGATAATAAGAGGCAGAGAAATCAGAATAACCTGAGATAATAAGAGGCAGAGAAATCAGAATAACCCGAGATAATAAGAGGCAGAGAAATCAGAATAACCCGAGATAATAAGAGGCAGAGAAATCAGAATAACCCGAGATAATAAGAGGCAGAGAAATCAGAATAACCCGAGATAATAAGAGGCAGAGAAATCAGAATAACCCGAGATAATAAGAGGCAGAGAAATCAGAATAACCCAGAGATAATAAGAGGCAGAGAAATCAGAATAACCCGAGATAATAAGAGGCAGAGAAATCAGAATAACCTGAGATAATAAGAAGCAGAGAAATCAGAATAACCTGAGATAATAAGAGGCAGAGAAATCAGAATAACCTGAGATAATAAGAGGCAGAGGAATCAGAATAACCTGAGATAATAAGAGGCATGAAAATCAGAATAACCCGAGATAATAAGAGGCAGAGGAATCAGAATAACCTGAGATAAAAAGAGGCAGGAAAATCAGAATAACCTGAGATAATAAGAGGCAGAGGAATCAGAATAACCTGAGATAATAAGAGGCAGAGAAATCAGAATAACCTGAGATAATAAGAGGCAGAGGAATCAGAATAACCCAAGATAATAAGAGGCAGAGGAATCAGAATAACCCGAGATAATAAGAGGCAGAGGAATCAGAATAACCCGAGATAATAAGAGGCAGAGGAATCAGAATAACCTGAGATAATAAGAAGCAGAGAAATCAGAATAACCTGAGATAATAAGAGGCAGAGAAATCAGAATAACCTGAGATAATAAGAGGCAGAGAAATCAGAATAACCCGAGATAATAAGAGGCAGAGAAATCAGAATAACCCAGAGATAATAAGAGGCAGAGAAATCAGAATAACCCGAGATAATAAGAGGCAGAGAAATCAGAATAACCTGAGATAATAAGAAGCAGAGAAATCAGAATAACCTGAGATAATAAGAGGCAGAGAAATCAGAATAACCTGAGATAATAAGAGGCAGAGGAATCAGAATAACCTGAGATAATAAGAGGCATGAAAATCAGAATAACCCGAGATAATAAGAGGCAGAGGAATCAGAATAACCTGAGATAAAAAGAGGCAGGAAAATCAGAATAACCTGAGATAATAAGAGGCAGAGGAATCAGAATAACCTGAGATAATAAGAGGCAGAGAAATCAGAATAACCTGAGATAATAAGAGGCAGAGGAATCAGAATAACCCAAGATAATAAGAGGCAGAGGAATCAGAATAACCCGAGATAATAAGAGGCAGAGGAATCAGAATAACCCGAGATAATAAGAGGCAGAGGAATCAGAATAACCTGAGATAATAAGAAGCAGAGAAATCAGAATAACCTGAGATAATAAGAGGCAGAGAAATCAGAATAACCTGAGATAATAAGAGGCAGAGAAATCAGAATAACCTGAGATAATAAGAGGCAGAGGAATCAGAATAACCTGAGATAATAAGAGGCAGAGGAATCAGAATAACCTGAGATAATAAGAGGCAGAGAAATCAGAATAACCCGAGATAATAAGAGGCAGAGGAATCAGAATAACCTGAGATAATAAGAGGCATGAAAATCAGAATAACCCGAGATAATAAGAGGCAGGAAAATCAGAATAACCTGAGATAATAAGAGGCAGAAAAATCAGAATAACCTGAGATAATAAGAGGCAGGAAAATCAGAATAACCCGAGATAATAAGAGGCAGACAAATAGCGGAAATAGTCAAATAAATAATAAAGATTATTATAAATAACAGAAACAAAAAAAATTCTAAAGTAAAAATAATAAAAAAAAATATAATATGTCATTTATCTTACATATTATATTTTTTTTTATTATTTTTACTTTAGAATTTTTTTTGTTTCTGTTATTTATAATAATCTTTATTATTTATTTGACTATTTCCGCTATTTCTCTGCCTCTTATTATCTCGGGTTATTCTGATTTTCCTGCCTCTTATTATCTCGGGTTATTCTGATTCCTCTGCCTCTTAATATCTCAGGTTATTCTGATTTCTCTGCCTCTTATTATCTCAGGTTATTCTGATTTCTCTGCTTCTTATTATCTCGGGTTATTCTGATTTTCCTGCCTCTTATTATCTCAGGTTATTCTGATTTCTCTGCCTCTTATTATCTCAGGTTATTCTGATTTCTCTGCCTCTTATTATCTCGGGTTATTCTGATTTCTCTGCCTCTTATTATCTCAGGTTATTCTGATTTCTCTGCCTCTTATTATCTCGGGTTATTCTGATTTCTCTGCCTCTTATTATCTCAGGTTATTCTGATTTCTCTGCCTCTTATTATCTCAGGTTATTCTGATTTCTCTGCCTCTTATTATCTCAGGTTATTCTGATTCCTCTGCCTCTTAATATCTCAGGTTATTCTGATTTCTCTGCCTCTTATTATCTCAGGTTATTCTGATTTCTCTGCTTCTTATTATCTCGGGTTATTCTGATTTTCCTGCCTCTTATTATCTCAGGTTATTCTGATTTCTCTGCCTCTTATTATCTCAGGTTATTCTGATTTCTCTGCCTCTTATTATCTCAGGTTATTCTGATTTCTCTGCCTCTTATTATCTCAGGTTATTCTGATTTCTCTGCCTCTTATTATCTCGGGTTATTCTGATTTCTCTGCCTCTTATTATCTCAGGTTATTCTGATTTCTCTGCCTCTTATTATCTCAGGTTATTCTGATTTCTCTGCCTCTTATTATCTCAGGTTATTCTGATTTCTCTGCCTCTTATTATCTCGGGTTATTCTGATTTCTCTGCCTCTTATTATCTCAGGTTATTCTGATTTTCCTGCCTCTTATTATCTCAGGTTATTCTAATTTCTCTGCCTCTTATTATCTCTGGTTATTCTGATTCCTCTGCCTCTTATTATCTCAGGTTATTCTGATTCCTCTGCCTCTTATTATCTCGGGTTATTCTGATTTCTCTGCCTCTTATTATCTCGGGTTATTCTGATTTCTCTGCCTCTTATTATCTCAGGTTATTCTGATTTTCCTGCCTCTTATTATCTCAGGTTATTCTAATTTCTCTGCCTCTTATTATCTCTGGTTATTCTGATTCCTCTGCCTCTTATTATCTCAGGTTATTCTGATTCCTCTGCCTCTTATTATCTCGGGTTATTCTGATTTCTCTGCCTCTTATTATCTCAGGTTATTCTGATTCATCTGCCTCTTATTATCTCGGGTTATTCTGATTCCTCTGCCTCTTATTATCTCGGGTTATTCTGATTCCTCTGCCTCTTATTATCTCAGGTTATTCTGATTTCTCTGCCTCTTATTATCTCAGGTTATTCTGATTTCTCTGCCTCTTATTATCTCGGGTTATTCTGATTTCTCTGCCTCTTATTATCTCAGGTTATTCTGATTTCTCTGCCTCTTATTATCTCAGGTTATTCTGATTCCTCTGCCTCTTATTATCTCTGGGTTATTCTGATTCCTCTGCCTCTTATTATCTCAGGTTATTCTGATTCCTCTGCCTCTTATTATCTCAGGTTATTCTGATTTCTCCGCCTCTTATTATCTCAGGTTATTCTGATTTCTCTGCCTCTTATTATCTCGGGTTATTCTGATTTCTCTGCCTCTTATTATCTCAGGTTATTCTGATTTCTCTGCCTCTTATTATCTCGGGTTATTCTGATTTCTCTGCTTCTTATTTTCTCGGGTTATTCTGATTTTTCATGTGTTATTGTGAATATTCCTGGTTCTGTCCTCGGTCCAGGAGCTGACGATCTCCTTAGTTGTTTCTTATTGCAGTATAAATCAGACATAACGCAGTCGTCTCTGACGTGAGCGGGATGGGGGCTCCTGTGATGCTGGATCTGAGTGACCCCTCCCCCACCACTAATGTGGTCCCCCGAGTTTAATCCCCACATCCCCGGAGTCAGAGGTTTTATAAATAAACGGCGCAGGAGCCGCAGATCAAACTGGAATTCCTGACATTTCCTGCCGGATAGGGGACGGAGACTTCTCCGCTCTCAGTTCTCTCAGGATTATCCAAACTTTTTATCTTTTCCCTTAAAATCCCATAAAGTGACGAAAAACTACAACTTAATCCCAGGAATCCTCCCAGGAGAGAACAAAACCTGTCTGACGGGGAGTAGGAAGGGACATAGAATTCCAAGATCCGCAGATATAAATGTATCACTGGATCCTACAGATTTATATATACATATATATTTTTTTTGTAATTTTGCCTAAAAAAATCTATGGAACATGAGGAAGATATTGGGGCTAATTTATCAGCGCTTCCCCTTCACGGCAGCTCCACGCTATCATACACTGGAGCCCCCAAATCATAAATAACCCCCATTGTACTGTATAGTACACTCACCGGCCACTTTATTAGGTGCACCATGCTAGTAACGGGTTGGACCCCCTTTTGCCTTCAGAACTGCCTCAATTCTTGGTGGCATAGATACAACAAGGTGCTGGAAGCTCCTCAGAGATTTTGCTCCATAGTGACATGATGGCATCACACAGTTGCCGCAGATTTGTCGGCTGCACCTCCATGATGCGAATCTCCCGTTCCACCACATCCCAAAGATGCTCTATTGGATTGAGATCTGGTGACTGTGGAGCCATTTGTGTCCAGTGACCTCATTGTCATGTTCAAGAAACCAGTCTGAGATGATTCCAGCTTTATGACATGGCGCATTATCCTGCTGAAAGTAGCCATCAGATGTTACAGGGTACATTGTGCTCATAAAGGGATGGACATGGGCAGCAACAACACCATGACACCAGCACCACCAGCCTGACCCGCTGATACAAGGCAGGATGGATCCATGACACCAGCACCACCAGCCTGACCCGCTGATACAAGGTAGGATGGATCCATGACACCACCACCACCAGCCTGAACCGCTGATACAAGGCAGGATGGATCCATGACACCAGCACCACCAGCCTGAGCCGCTGATACAAGGCAGGATGGATCCATGACACCACCACCACCAGCCTGAGCCGCTGATACAAGGCAGGATGGATCCATGACACCAGCACCACCAGCCTGACCCGCTGATACAAGGCAGGATGGATCCATGACACCACCAGCACCAGCCTGAGCCGCTGATACAAGGCAGGATGGATCCGTGACACCAGCACCACCAGCCTGACCCGCTGATACAAGGCAGGATGGATCCATGACACCACCACCACCAGCCTGACCCGCTGATACAAGGCAGGATGGATCCATGACACCACCACCACCAGCCTGACCCGCTGATACAAGGCAGGATGGATCCATGACACCACCACCAGCCTGACCCGCTGATACAAGGCAGGATGGATCCATGACACCACCACCACCAGCCTGACCCGCTGATACAAGGCAGGATGGATCCATGACACCACCACCACCAGCCTGAGCCGCTGATACAAGGCAGGATGGATCCATGACACCACCACCACCAGCCTGAGCCGCTGATACAAGGCAGGATGGATCCATGACACCACCACCACCAGCCTGAGCCGCTGATACAAGGCAGGATGGATCCATGACACCACCACCACCAGCCTGACCCGCTGATACAAGGCAGGATGGATCCATGACACCACCACCAGCAGCCTGAGCCGCTGATACAAGGCAGGATGGATCCATGACACCACCACCACCAGCCTGAGCCGCTGATACAAGGCAGGATGGATCCATGACACCACCACCACCAGCCTGAGCCGCTGATACAAGGCAGGATGGATCCATGACACCAGCACCACCAGCCTGAGCCGCTGATACAAGGCAGGATGGATCCATGACACCAGCACCACCAGCCTGAGCCGCTGATACAAGGCAGGATGGATCCATGACACCACCACCACCAGCCTGAGCCGCTGATACAAGGCAGGATGGATCCATGACACCACCACCACCAGCCTGACCCGCTGATACAAGGCAGGATGGATCCATGACACCACCAGCACCAGCCTGAGCCGCTGATACAAGGCAGGATGGATCCATGACACCACCACCACCAGCCTGAGCCGCTGATACAAGGCAGGATGGATCCATGACACCACCAGCACCAGCCTGAGCCGCTGATACAAGGCAGGATGGATCCATGACACCACCACCACCAGCCTGACCCGCTGATACAAGGCAGGATGGATCCATGACACCACCACCTGCCTGAGCCTCTGATACACGGCAGGATGGATCCATGACACCACCACCACCAGCCTGAGCCGCTGATACAAGGCAGGATGGATCCATGACACCCACCACCACCAGCCTGACCCGCTGATACAAGGCAGGATGGATCCATGCTTTCATGTTGTTGTACCAAATTCTGACCCTACCATCCGAATGTCGCAGCAGAAATCGAGACTCATCAGACCAGGCAACGTTTTTCCAATCTTCTACTGTCCAATTTCCATGAGCTTGTGCAAATTGTAGCCTCAGTTTCCTGTTCTTAGCTGAAAGGAGTGGCACCCGGTGTGGTCTTCTGCTGCTGTAGCCCATCTGCCTCAAAGTTGGACGTACTGTGCGTTCAGAGATGCTCTTCTGCCTACCTTGGTTGTAAAGGGTGGAGATTTGAGTCACTGTTGCCTTTCTATCAGCTCGAACCAGTCTGCCCATTCTCCTCTGACCTCTGGCATCAACAAGGCATTTCCGCCCACAGAACTGCCGCTCACTGGATGTTTTTTCTTTTTCGGACCATTCTCTGTAAACCCTAGAGATGGTTGTGCGTGCAAATCCCAGTAGATCTGCAGTTTCTGAAATACTTAGACCAGCCCTTCTGGCACCAACAACCATGCCACGTTCACAGGCCACAAATCACCTTTCTTCCCCATACTGATGCTCGGGAGAACTGCAGGAGATTGTCTTGACCATGTCTACATACCTAAATGCACTGCCGCCATGTGATTGGCTGATTAGAAATTAAGTGTTAACGAGCAGTTGGACAGGTGTACCTAATAAAGTGGCCGGTGAGTGTATATTATCATATGGACAAATTATTTTAATGGAACCCCAAGAAAACTTGTAGTGTCAGGGAGGTGTAGTCATAGAGAGGTCAGAGCGCCCATGCTGAACCCTGACACTGCTGGCTATGATAGAAAGGTGTCAGGACACACAGGACATGGCAGCTCGCTGTGTATGGGGGGTGTAGTCATAAAGAGGTCAGAGCGCCCATGCTGACCCCTGACCACTGCTGGCTATGATAGAAAGGTGTCAGGACACACAGGACATGGCAGCTCGCTGTGTATGGGCGGTGTAGTCACAGAGGGGTCAGAGCTCCCATGCTGCACCCTGACCACTGCTGGCTATGATAGAAAGGTGTCAGGACACACAGGACATGGCAGCTCGCTGTGTATGGGTGATGTAGTCACAGAGGGGTCAGAGCTCCCATGCTGACCCCTGACCACTGCTGGCTATGATAGAAAGGTGTCAGGACACACAGGACATGGCAGCTCGCTGTGTATGGGGGTGTAGTCACAGAGGGGTCAGAGCGCCCATGCTGACCCCTGACCACTGCTGGCTATGATAGAAAGGTGTCAGGACACACAGGACATGGCAGCTCGCTGTGTATGGGGGGTGTAGTCACAGAGGGGTCAGAGCGCCCATGCTGACCCCTGACCACTGCTGGCTATGATAGAAAGGTGTCAGGACACACAGGACATGGCAGCTCGCTGTGTATGGGGGGTGTAGTCACAGAGGGGTCAGAGCGCCCATGCTGACCCCTGACCACTGCTGGCTATGATAGAAAGGTGTCAGGACACACAGGACATGGCAGCTCGCTGTGTATGGGGGTGTAGTCACAGAGGGGTCAGAGCGCCCATGCTGACCCCTGACCACTGCTGGCTATGATAGAAAGGTGTCAGGACACACAGGACATGGCAGCTCGCTGTGTATGGGGGGTGCAGTCACAGAGAGGTCAGAGCGCCCATGCTGACCCCTGACCACTGCTGGCTATGATAGAAAGGTGTCAGGACACAGGACATGGCAGATAAAAAATTTAAAATAAAAATCTGTAAATCTCGTTGATGCACGGTACTGTCTGGCGCTGTGTATTCCCGGGGGTCTCAGCCTCCTAATATTGTGTTAGTTACGAGGAGCGGTCTCGGGGTGACGGGCGTGCTCAGTGTTTTTCAGTCTCTTCACTGTCTCAGCCATCGCTCGTCACATCATTGTTCTGTGCGGTGACGGCCTATGGATTCCTTACAGCTTCTTGGCAGCCGCCGGACCCCTCATTTTATTTACCAATCCCCCTTGAGAGGAGGATAAATTGTGCTTCTTAAAGGGGTGATGTGCAAGTTCTGCTTAACCCTGTAGACTACGACTACAGAAACAGGAGCTGTAAGCACCATGTGGTGTTAGTACCCCGGAATATTGTGTGTGGCCCTGTGTAAGGGATGGCCTCTAACTGCCTGCACCACAACCATCAGCTAAGGGGCCGGAGTATCCTGGTAACATAGTGGGGGTTGGAGTGTCCTGGGGGTGGAGTGTCCTGCTAACATTTGTGGGGGTTGGAGTGTCCTGCTAACATTTGTGGGGGTTGGAGTGTCCTGCTAACATTTGTGGGGGTTGGAGTGTCCTGCTAACATTTGTGGCGGTTGGAGTGTCCTGCTAACATTTGTGGCGGTTGGAGTGTCCTGCTAACATTTGTGGGGATTGGAGTGTCCTGCTAACATTTGTGGGGATTGGAGTGTCCGGGGGTTGGAGTGTCCTGTTAACATTGTGGGGGTTGGAGTGTCCTGCTAACATTTGTGGCGGTTGGAGTGTCCTGCTAACATTTGTGGGGATTGGAGTGTCCTGCTAACATTTGTGGGGATTGGAGTGTCCTGCTAACATTTGTGGGGATTGGAGTGTCCGGGGGTTGGAGTGTCCTGTTAACATTGTGGGGGTTGGAGTGTCCTGCTAACATTTGTGGGGGTTGGAGTGTCCTGCTAACATTTGTGGGGGTTGGAGTGTCCTGCTAACATTTGTGGGGGTTGGAGTGTCCTGCTAACATTTGTGGGGGCGGAGTGTCCTGGGGGCGGAGTGTCCTGCTAACATTAGGAGGTTGGAGTGTCCTGCTAACATTATGAGGTTGGAGTGTCCTGCTAACATTATGAGGTTGGAGTGTCCTGCTAACATTATGAGGTTGGAGTGTCCTGCTAACATTATGAGGTTGGAGTGTCCTGCTAACATTTTGGGGGTTGGAGTGTCCTGCTAACATTTATGGGGGTTGGAGTGTCCTGCTAACATTTGTGGGGGTTGGAGTGTCCTGCTAACATTTGTGGGAGGTTGGAGTGTCCTGCTAACATTTGTGGGGGGCGGAGTGTCCTGGGGGTTGGAGTGTCCTGGGGGTTGGAGTGTCCTGGGGGTTGGAGTGTCCTGGGGGTTGGTGTGTCCTGGGGGTTGGTGTGTCCTGGGGGTTGGAGTGTCCTGGGGGCGGAGTGTCCTGGTAACATAGTGGGGGTTGGGCACTGAAATAGTAATCAGCACTTTATTATAATTCTGTATTCATTAGTCTCCTGATCTCCCTCTAGTGGTCAGTCTCATACAACACCAAGCAGTGCTCTGAGATAAATGTGTCTTCACTGAGCTCCCCCTAGTGGTGGCCGGAGGCAGAATGATATCCGTGGGATTTGGAGCTCTGGATCCCAGGTGTTGTATTCCCATGGAATAGCTCCACCCAGTCGGGGGATGTGGGAGGTCACATGGGTGCTGGCGCAGTGATCTGGTGATGTGCATCCACCATGACTGCTCCGGCGAGGAGGGGGTTACACCGCAGCCCTGACCTCTCGCTGCCTCCCTGCTTTTTCTGTCCTGTGGGCTGTGGCCCCTCTGCGGTCGGGGCCTGTGGTTTGATATTTTGGGATTTTATAGGCTCGGCCCCTCTATTCTTTGTGGCTTTTGCCAAAAATGGAGTTAATGACTTTTATACAGAATCAACTTTATATAACAATTACCGCCATATACGGGGGCACCCCGACCCACTGCAGACCGTATCACACCGGAGAGGATTAGATACACGGCTCAGCAGTCAATGTCACACCGGAGAGGATTAGATACACGGCTCAGCAGTCAATGTCACACAGGAGAGGATTAGATACACGGCTCAGCAGTATCACACAGGAGAGGATTAGATACACGGCTCAGCAGTCAGTATCACACCGGAGAGGATTAGATATACAGCTCAGCAGTCAGTATCACACAGGAGAGGATTAGATACACGGCTCAGCAGTCAATGTCACACAGGAGAGGATTAGATACACGGCTCAGCAGTCAGTATCACACAGGAGAGGATTAGATACACAGCTCAGCAGTCAGTATCACACAGGATAGGATTAGATACACAGGTCAGAAGTCGGTATCACACAGGAGAGGATTAGATACACAGATCAGCAGTCAGTATCACACAGGAGAGGATTAGATACACAGCTCAGCAGTCAGTATCACACAGGAGAGGATTAGATACACAGCTCAGCAGTATCACACAGGATAGGATAAGATACACAGCTCACCAGTCAGTATCACACAGGAGAGGATTAGATACACAGCTCAGCAGACAGTATCACAAAGGAGAGGATGAGATACATAGCGCAGCAGTCAGTATCGCACCTGAGCGGCTTAGATACGGAGCCTTGGCTGTGATGCTGGTCCTGCCCTGTCATCTGTGTGATTAGTGACTGTTGTGCGGTGCTTTGCCCCCGGCTGCCCCCGCGGGGAGGTACCGGCTGTGTAATTGGTGGTCACCGGGCGGAGGACACAGGGTCAGGGGGGCACAAACTTCCTGCCACTGATCGGATGTTTGATTATCTGTTGTGTAGAGGAATGTGATCTCCCGGCAGAGGGAAGGGGCGTCCGCAGGGACCGGAGGTTACAGCCGGGGGCGCACCGGTAACTAACCGCATCGCTGCCTAGCAACCAGAGCGTCTGACAGACAAGTTACACCAATCCCTCTGGTCTCCTCCAGCGTCCGATCCCATCCGTCTCCTCAAGGATCCGTAAAATAAATAGTAATTGGTGGGAATCGCCATCAGTCCCCCCCCCCCCCCCGACATTTATTTATGGGCCCCATTAAAGTCATGTCTGGGGACGAAGCGTTTATTAGAAAAATGGGGAGCGGCCCCCGATCCTGAGAGCGAGGTCCCCCGAGTGTGAAATATGTAACTAATATCAGAAGGTAGAGACGGCATCTGGCAGATTTATCTCCCCCTCATAAACACCCGGCCCGAAAGCAGCCCCCACCAACACCCGGCCCGAGAGCAGCCCCCACCAACACCCGGCCCGAAAACAGCCCCCACCAACACATGGCCCGAGAGCAGCCCCCGCCAACACACGGCCCGAAAGCAGCCCCCGCCAACACCCGGCCCGAAAGCAGCCCCCGCCAACACACGGCCCGAGAGCAGCCCCCGCCAACACATGGCCCGAAAGCAGCCCCCGCCAACACACGGCCCGAGAGCAGCCCCCGCCAACACCCGGCCCGAAAGCAGCCCCCGCCAACACCCGGCCCGAAAGCAGCCCCCGCCAACACACGGCCCGAGAGCAGCCCCCGCCAACACATGGCCCGAAAGCAGCCCCCGCCAACACACGGCCCGAGAGCAGCCCCCGCCAACACATGGCCCGAAAGCAGCCCCCGCCAACACCCGGCCCGAAAGCAGCCCCCGCCAACACACGGCCCGAAAACAGCCCCCGCCAACACACGGCCCGAGAGCAGCCCCCGGCAACACACGGCCCGAAAGCAGCCCCCGCCAACACACGGCCCGAAAGCAGCCCCCGCCAACACACGGCCCGAGAGCAGCCCCCGCCAACACACGGCCCGAAAGCAGCCCCCGCCAACACACGGCCCGGGACCAGCCCCCGCCAACACACGGCCCGAAAGCAGCCCCCGCCAACACACGGCCCGAAAGCAGCCCCCGCCAACACACGGCCCGAAAACCGGCCCCGCCGCCAGGAATCTGTCTGATATCTGCTCCAGGGAAAGGTCCGAGCAGCCGGGGGGGGGGGGCATGATATCATCTGAGTGCCCCCCACCCCGATGGTCTGCTCCAGGGCAAGGTCCGAGAAGCCGGGGGGGGGGGGGGGACATGATATCATCTGAGTGCCCCCCACCCCGATGGTCTGCTCCAGGGCAAGGTCCGAGCAGCCGGGGGGGGGGACATGATATCATCTGAGTGCCCCCCACCCCGATGGTCTGCTCCAGGGCAAGGTCCGATCAGCCGGGGCGGGGGGGGGGGGTTGACATGATATTATTTGAGTGCCCCCCACCCCGATGGTCTGCTCCAGGGAAAGGTCCGATCAGCCGGGCGGGGGGGTGTTGGGGGGCATGATATCATGTGAGTGCCCCCCCCCGATGGTCTGCTCCAATATTATAATTATATATATTATATATGATCCCTCTGCAATCATCTGCTTCAGGGAAGGGTCTGATAAGGGGGGGAGACGAGATATCATATATGAGCCCCCCCCCCAATTATCTGCTTCAGGGAAGAGTCTGACTATGGGCGAGCAGCCAGGGGGGCGCATGGTATTATCCGATCAGGGGTGAGGGGTCGGGGGAGTACATGATATCACTCTGACCAGGGACAGGGCCGGGGGGCATAACATGGGCGTCCCCTGGTTATCGGAACCGGAGAAGGGTGTGACGGGGGCATCACACGTGATGCTGGAGGAAGGGTGTGGTCCCCCGAAACGTCTCCGATAAGGTGGGGGGGGGGGCAGGATAAGACAATAATGTACTTTATCTGCCGTATGCTTCTATATAAAATATTACGGGAATAATGTGATTGATGCTTCTTGTCTGTTAGTGGAAGGTCCGGTCCTGAGCCCACGTGCCACGTAGAAGTCCAGAAACGCCACAAATCTGGGCAAACATCAAATTATTGTTTTTTCCCTTATTTTTTTGTTAACCCATAATTTCTCCTGAGCTCCACAATGGCCTTGAGTGGGCAGGATGTATGAAGTCCTATGTGTCTCCATGGTAACAGACTACAAGCACGGCCTGTGTAGTCGCATGCAGCAGCCTCCATCCATACTGGATGACAACTCCCATCATCCCACGGTAATCCTCCTGATCGGATCTTACCTCTACAGAAGTAACAGGCGGCCGCCATGATTGCCGAGTCCTCTCGCCGCCCATCGTTATATCATATTATTAATAATCTTTATATAGCGCCAGCATAGGCTGCAGCGCAGGATCGCGGCTCATGTGTCTATAAAGATTTTTGGGACTCGCTGTCACTCGCTTTTTTTTTTTAGAACTGTTCACGAGGCGTAAAAACTATCCAAGCCGCAGACATGTGGCACAGAAATCCCACAGGTTAGGAGCGCGGCAGCTCCAGGTCGTTCAAGGTCACAGGTCGCAACATGACCCCCATCGAAAATCATTAGAGGAGAAGGCAGCATTCCCAATCCCCGGACCAATGCTTCACTTCTCTCCAGTGTTTAACATGTTTCACTTTTACAAAGAGGAAATGATACAATGTTTCCAGTTATTGTTATTATTGTTACAGAGCCGAAAATTCTGCAGCAAATAATTCTCAAAGATTTCCTGGAAAGTGATTCCTATTCATAAGATTATTATTCTATTTATATAGAAATATTGTCTTTTATTTGGTAGATTTTTTATTCGTCTTCTCAGTTTCAGACGTTTATTACGTCCCGACTTCTATTATTTCTGCATTTTGCGCCGATTCCTGTGGCCACAGTTTATGGGATTATAAATTAGCGTCTAGTTACAGGGTAAAGCGGAGCCGCGTCTCCTCCACACGACACGGCGATTACCCCAGGGGCCGTATCCACAAACTGCTACATTGTCACGCTGCAAAGCCGTGAGACAGCAAGGAACGTCCCGAGGCATCATTCATAGCGATGAGAGGAGAGGAAAATATTCGGCTTCCTAGATTCCTCCCCAGATCAGGTCTCGTCCGCCGATTTCTCTTCTCCTACAAATCTCATTGTAATTAATATATAATAAGAGAAAATTAGCCGAAAAATAAAGATCTAAAGGAATTTGTGTGAAATGACGTTAAATGTTCTGTAAATGAACAAACAGGATTATCACGAGAGACGACGTCGCTGCTTCACTTTATATTAAATTATTATGAGGGTTTATTTATTTTTTCTTTTTACTGCACATTCTGGAGTTTTTTTGTTGCGCTTTACTTTTTTTTTTTTTCTTATGTGCTCGATACATTTCTTTTATTTCTTCATTTGATTTATTTTTTTTCCAAACTTCATTTTCGATGAATTTTTTTTGTAGGCGTTGGATTTTTGAGGAATGAATTTTTAGTGCCTGTTACATATTTTTTATATATTTCAATGTTTTTATTTTAGTTTTTTTTTTTTGTTTTATTGAGTGTCTTTTTCTTTTAGTGGTTTTCTTTTACTTTTTCATTTTTATCTTTAACAAGAAAAAGTAGTTTTCACCGTTTTGTTTAAAGTTTTGTTGATTTTATTTGTTTTTTCATATTTAGTTTTGAATTGGTTTCTTTTAGCAGTTTTTACCATAATTATTTAAATTTATCTTTCACCCAAAGAAATTCCACTGAAATAATTATTTAGTAGTTTTTTTTAATGTTTGTTCACGTTTCAATTTATTGTTTTCGTTTCTTTAATTTCTTATATTTTTTTGTGTGTTGTTGATTTTTGTTACTTGTTTATTTTAATTTTCTTATTATTTTACTATTTTTTTATTGTTAGATTATATTAATTTTTCTTTCCTTGTTCTGTTCATTTTGTTCATTTTCTTTATAATTTATTTTTACCTTTTTTACAGTTTTATTTAATTCCTCTCATTTATTTTGTAAGTTGTATCTTTTTTTACATTTTCTGTGTCTTCGGTTACGTTATTTTTTTTTATAATAATAATTATTTTATTTTTCTCTTTGTCTTCTTCCCTGCTTGTTGTGTTAATTTTTTTTAATCTCAATACTAATTTCCTAGTTTTAGTTCCATTTTTTATGTATAGATTT
The DNA here is from genome assembly GCF_040894005.1 of Engystomops pustulosus. Classification (NCBI taxonomy): domain Eukaryota; kingdom Metazoa; phylum Chordata; class Amphibia; order Anura; family Leptodactylidae; genus Engystomops; species Engystomops pustulosus. The sequence goes on from NC_092412.1 coordinate 265,458,246, forward strand.
TTCGTTTGTATTAATTCTATTTTTCTTTTTCACTACTTGTTACGTATTTAGCATCTTGTATTTCCATCGTTGCTCTTTTTGCTCAGTTTTTGATGTATTTGCCCCTGGCTCTGGTGTCCGGGGACATGACTGCGGTGTTTGTGGCGCCCCCTGCTCCCTCTCCTCTGCCCGGAGCTTGTAATTGTTCTCTGATTCTTCTCCTGGGGATTTGATGGATGTTTCTGTGCAGGATAATAGAGATTTTCCACTTCTGAGCGGCCGGATAATAAATGTCCCCCGTCCTGTCACCCTGGAATTTTCTGCTCCTGATCTTTCTGGGTGCAGATTCTGATCAGAGACCTGGATGATGCTGGTGCAGGACGAGGTCCCCTGCCGACGCTCATGTTCTGCTTTCTCCTCTTTGTGCTTTATGTTAGTGCAGAATACACGGATATTTTATAACTTTTTGGAAGCAAAAACATCCTGGACTCATCGCACATCTACATCCTTCTATCTATGAATTTTGGGAATAAGCGTGCACCTTAACAAGAGGAGCATGGTGCTGGTGTCGGGGTACAGGAGGAGCATCTTTTTGATGTTGGGGTACAGGAGGAGCACAGTGTTGGTGTTGGGGTACAGGAGGAGCGTCTTCTTGGTGTTGGGGTACAGGAGGAGCACAGTGTTGGTGTTGGGGTACAGGAGGAGCACAGTGTTGTTGGGGTACAGGAGGAGCGTCTTCTTGGTGTTGGGGTACAGGAGGAGCACAGTGTTGGTGTTGGGGTACAGGAGGAGCGTCTTCATGGTGTGGGGGTACAGGAGGAGCACAGTGTTGGGGTACAGGAGGAGCGTCTTCTTGGTGTTGGGGTACAGGAGGAGCACAGTGTTGGTGTTGCGGTACAGGAGGAGCGTCTTCTTGGTGTTGGGGTACAGGAGGAGCACCGTTTTGGGGTACAGGAGGAGCGTCTTCATGGTGTCGGGGTACAGGAGGAGCGTCTTCTTGTTGTTGGGGTACAGGAGGAGCTCTCTGTGTGTGTTGGGGTACAGGAGGAGCACTCTGTTGGTGTTGGAGTACAGGAGGAGTACCCTGTTGGTGTTGGGGTACAGGAGGAGCGTCTTCATGGTGTTGGGGTACAGGAGGAGCACAGTGTTGGTGTTGGGGTACAGGAGGAGCGTCTTCTTGTTGTTGGGGTACAGGAGGAGCTCTCTGTGTGTGTTGGGGTACAGGAGGAGCACTCTGTTGGGGTACAGGAGGAGCACTCTGTTGGTGTTGGAGTACAGGAGGAGTACCCTGTTGGTGTTGGGGTACAGGAGGAGCGTCTTCATGGTGTCGGGGTACAGAAGGTCCTGTAAAAATCCCTGAATGATTAGCTGCCTCCTTACGCAGAGCGTTTTCCCCTGAGCCTGCAGAGCATGGCGATCCTCCCTTCCCCGTGCACGTAGGACATGTTATCCCCCATACAGGACACTGTATCTCCCGCTCGCGTCCCCCCAGCGTCCAGGACGGTTAGTTCCGGGCTGTGAGAATCTGTAATGTAATCCGTAGTTGTCCTGATCGCGGCTGGAACAATCCTATATATGTTCCGGAATTATCTGAAAACGTAGGAATGTCATCGGATAAGTGTGCAACCAAACACCAGCGTTCTCAGGCCGCTCCGCGCCGCACACACGGGGTTAATCTATATATATTTTTATTCATTAATTATATTATTTTTTAAGAAAATAGTATTAGACTCCGGGGGTCCGGGGCACGGCGCGGGCGAGGAGAGTGAGGCTCCGGTATCAGTCGCCGCCTACAATGTCACTGATTATTGCAATTTGTGGAGTTTTTACACTTAATGGTGAAATTGGTTGTTACATTTTCTGGCTGCGGCCTCATGGATGCGCCCACAAATATACAGCCAGGGGGTCTGTCATAAGAGTAACTACTGCCATGCCCACCCCGGGCTCAGGACTGAGGCGGGATTATAGTCCACCAAAAAGAAGATAAATGGTTACATCAGGAGATACAAAGTCCTCCGAGTTCTTCTAGAGTCACATGACTATAGGTCGTCCTTATTCACACATCTGGAGGTCACAGCGCCCCCCTCTGCTCGGAAACTACATCTATTCATAATTCCCCCCTGGTCACATCCGAACCCCTGCTTGGTCATATATAGTCACAGCGCCGCCCCTGCTTAAAGTTATATAGTCACATCACTGCGCCAAAACAAATTTACATAGTCACAGCCTTGCCCTTGGATAAAGTTACATAGTCACAGCCCCACCCCTGCATAACGTTATAACTTCACAGCCCCACCCCTGCATAAAGTTACATAGTCACCGCCCTGCCCCAGCAAAAAGTTATATAGTCACAGCCCCACCCCTGCATAAAGTTATATAGCCACTGCCCCACCCCGCCAAAAAGTACATAGTCACCGCTCTGCCCCTGCATAAAGTTACGTAGTCATAGCCCGCCCCTGCATAAAGTTACATGGTTACCGCCTTCCCCTTCATAAATTTACATAGTCACTGTCCTGCCCCTACATAAAGTTATATTGTTACTGCCCTGCCCCAGCAAAAAGTTATATAGGCACAGCCCCGCCCCTGCATAGCGTTACATAGGCACAGCCCTGCCCCTGCATAGTTACGTAGGCACAGCCCCGCCCCTGCATAGCGTTTCATAGGCACAGCCCCGCACCTGCATTGTAACAATAGTTCTCCCTCTCTCCTTTTCTCTCTCTTGGTGTTTCCTTAGATGATGTGTCGCCGGTGGGGATCTTTCTCAGTATTACTCATCGGTTTGGGGGTCCAGTTTCCTTTCGTACTGGTTCTCCTAACATTAGGGACAAGTCTGTGACCGCAGCTCAGACCCTTCCGTGATGAAGAATCGGTGATGGTAGTCGGCCTCATGAGTGATAACACGTAGTATATCAGCAGGGGGAGTCGTGTGTAGGTGGAGCCCCCCTTTAAGTGTTACTATCACATCATTGCCCCCGTTGTTCTGTGTTGTTGTATCTCAGTGGGGATGAATAATGTTTTTGCACCCCGGCCCATAGATACAAGGTCTCCCACATCTCGCCCCTTCCTCGGTGTTGTCTTACATTTCTCCGGCGCGGCCGGGTCTCTAGGTTTGGGGGGGGGGGTCTCTGTTCCTCATTATCCCCGGCCGCTCTGTTATACTTTATGAGAAGCAGACGGCTACAAATCATCCGGAGACTTGAAAAGGCTCAGGTCCCGCATAAGATGATTAGAGAATAAGCACAACACAAATATCAATGTAGAAAACACGGGGGGAGTCGCGGCTGATAATCGCACAATTGTTGCCCTTTCACCCTCTAACTGCAGATAAAATATTACTACAAAATGGGAGATTTAGCCGAGGATCCTGGGTAATATTTCCTTCACACGTTCCCCGGGTCTGGAGAGTTTAGCCCTTGGATCCGATCCCTGGAAGTGACACCGCGCCGTGTACTGCGCCTCATCTGCTGCTCCTGAGATGGTGGGCGCCCCACAGCCGAGCCCGGAGGGGGGTACCGGACCTTCATGGGTTGTGTCTATACATTACTAAATGGTGGAGGGGGGGGCACTTTTATTTTTTCATTTTTATGTTTCTATATTTTATATTATTATGTTTTATAGTTTATTTTATTCTTATAAAGAGAGATTTTTATTTTCTATTTTAGTTTTTCTTAAACTTTCTGTTTGTTAAATTTTTATATTTTTTCATTTGTTTCTATCGTGTTTCTGGATAATTTCTTATTTCACGTATATATTTTCTTTGTATGTTTTTCGGATTAGATTTTATAATCCTGTTTCATTTTAACATTTTGTTTTAGATTAATTTTTAATGGTTACATTTTATATTTATTAATCATTGATTTCTTTTTTTTAGATTTTGTTCTTTTTTTTAATACATTAAAGTAAAAAAAAAAAAAAAAAAAGCAACAGATCAAAAATAAAATGGAAAAAGGAAAACTTCCTAAATTTTAGTCTGTTTTCTATGTTACATCCTACATCTTCTCGTAGGGTTTTACAACCACCGGAGGAGAGGAGGCGGTGACTGTATATAGATGATCCTGATCTACAGATCACCCTGCGGTCATGTGTGTAGTCTTGCCCATGTAGTCTCCAGCAGTATGTCACCATAACCCTACCTATACGATGATGATATTAGAGAGTATTCGGTCTCGGTTGTATTGGTGTTGGGGTATGTTCTTGCCTATCTAGTCTCCAGCAGTATGTTACCATAACCCTACCTATATGATGATGATATTAGAGAGTATTCAGTCTCGGTTGTATTGGTGTTTGGGTGTAGTCTTGCCTATCTAGTCTCGGCAGTACGTTACCATAACCCTACCTATATGATGATGATATTAGAGAGTATTCGGTCTCGGTTGTATTGGTGTTGGGGTGTAGTCTTGCCTATCTAGTCTCAGTAGTACGTTACCATAACCCTACCTATATGATGATGATATTAGAGAGTATTTGGTCTCGGTTGTATTGGTGTTGGGGTGTAATCTTGCCTATCTAGTCTCAGCAGTATGTTACCATAACCCGACCTATACGATGATGATATTAGAGAGTATTCGGTCTCGGTTGTATTGGTGTTGGGGTGTAATCTTGCCTATCTAGTCTCAGCAGTACGTTACCATAACCCTACCTATACGATGATGATATTAGAGAGTATTCAGTCTCGGTTGTATTGGTGTTGGGGTATGTTCTTGCCTATCTAGTCTCGGCAGTACGTTACCATAACCCTACCTATACGATGATGATATTAGAGAGTATTCGGTCTCGGTTGTATTGGTGTTGAGGTGTAGTCCTGCCTATCTAGTCTCGGCAGTACGTTACCATAACCCTACCTATACGATGATGATATTAGAGAGTATTCGGTCTCGGTTGTATTGGTGTTGGGGTATGTTCTTGCCTATCTAGTCTCAGCAGTACGTTACCATAACCCTACCTATACGATGATGATATTAGAGAGTATTCGGTCTCGGTTGTATTGGTGTTGAGGTGTAGTCCTGCCTATCTAGTCTCAGCAGTACGTTACCATAACCCTACCTATACGATGATGATATTAGAGAGTATTCGGTCTCGGTTGTATTGGTGTTGGGGTGTAGTCTTGCCTATCTAGTCTCGGCAGTACGTTACCATAACCCTACCTATATGATGATGATATTAGAGAGTATTCGGTCTCGGTTGTATTGGTGTTGGGTTGTAGTCTTGCCTATCTAGTCTCAGCAGTATGTTACCATAACCCGACCTATACGATGATATTAGAGAGTATTTGGTCTCGGTTGTATTGGTGTTGGGGTGTAATCTTGCCTATCTAGTCTCAGCAGTATGTTACCATAACCCGACCTATACGATGATATTAGAGAGTATTCGGTCTCGGTTGTATTGGTGTTGGGGTGTAATCTTGCCTATCTAGTCTCAGCAGTACGTTACCATAACCCTACCTATACGATGATGATATTAGAGAGTATTCAGTCTCGGTTGTATTGGTGTTGGGGTGTAGTCTTGCCTATCTAGTCTCAGCAGTATGTTACCATAACCCGACCTATACGATGATGATATTAGAGAGTATTCGGTCTCGGTTGTATTGGTGTTGGGTTGTAGTCTTGCCTATCTAGTCTCAGCAGTACGTTACCATAACCCTACCTACACGATGATGATATTAGAGAGTATTCGGTCTCGGTTGTATTGGTGTTGGGGTGTAATCTTGCCTATCTAGTCTCCAGCAGTATGTTACCATAACCCTACCTATACGATGATGATATTAGAGAGTATTCGGTCTCGGTTGTATTGGTGTTGGGGTATGTTCTTGCCTATCTAGTCTCGGCAGTACGTTACCATACCCCTACCTATACGATGATGATATTAGAGAGTATTCGGTCTCGGTTGTATTGGTGTTGGGGTGTAGTCTTGCCTATCTAGTCTCCAGCAGTATGTTACCATAACCCTACCTATACGATGATGATATTAGAGAGTATTCGGTCTCGGTTGTATTGGTGTTGGGGTATGTTCTTGCCTATCTAGTCTCGGCAGTACGTTACCATAACCCTACCTATACGATGATGATATTAGAGAGTATTCGGTCTCAGTTGTATTGGTGTTGAGGTGTAGTCCTGCCTATCTAGTCTCAGCAGTACGTTACCATAACCCTACCTATACGATGATGATATTAGAGAGTATTCGGTCTCAGTTGTATTGGTGTTGGGGTATGTTCTTGCCTATCTAGTCTCAGCAGTACGTTACCATAACCCTACCTATACGATGATGATATTAGAGAGTATTCGGTCTCGGTTGTATTGGTGTTGGGGTGTAATCTTGCCTATCTAGTCTCCAGCAGTATGTTACCATAATCCTACCTATACGATGATGATATTAGAGAGTATTCTGTCTCGGTTGTATTGGTTTTGGGGTGTAGTCTTGCCTATCTAGTCTCCAGCAGTACGTTACCATAACCCTACCTATACGATGATGATATTAGAGAGTATTCGGTCTCGGTTGTATTGGTGTTGGGGTGTAATCTTGCCTATCTAGTCTCCAGCAGTACGTTACCATAACCCTACCTATACGATGATGATATTAGGGGGTATTCGGTCTCGGTTGTATTGGTGTTGGGGTATGTTCTTGCCTATCTAGTCTCCAGCAGTACGTTACCATAACCCTACCTATACGATGATGATATTAGAGAGTATTCGGTCTCGGTTGTATTGGTGTTGGGTTGTAGTCTTGCCTATCTAGTCTCAGCAGTACGTTACTGTTACCCTACCTATACGATGATGATATTAGAGAGTATTCGGTCTCGGTTGTGTTGGGGTGTAATCTTGCCTATCTAGTCTCAGCAGTATGCTACCATAATCCTACCTATACGATGATGATATTAGAGAGTATTCGGTCTCGGTTGTATTGGTGTTGGGGTGTAATCTTGCCTATCTAGTCTCCAGCAGTATGTTACCATAATCCTACCTATACGATGATGATATTAGAGAGTATTCGGTCTCGGTTGTATTGGTTTTGGGGTGTAGTCTTGCCTATCTAGTCTCCAGCAGTACGTTACCATAACCCTACCTATACGATGATGATATTAGAGAGTATTCGGTCTCGGTTGTATTGGTGTTGGGTTGTAGTCTTGCCTATCTAGTCTCAGCAGTACGTTACTGTTACCCTACCTATACGATGATGATATTAGAGAGTATTCGGTCTCGGTTGTGTTGGGGTGTAATCTTGCCTATCTAGTCTCAGCAGTATGCTACCATAATCCTACCTATACGATGATGATATTAGAGAGTATTCGGTCTCGGTTGTATTGGTGTTGTGGTATGTTCTTGCCTATCTAGTCTCAGCAGTATGTTACCATAACCCTACCTATACGATGATGATATTAGAGAGTATTCGGTCTCGGTTGTATTGGTGTTGGGGTGTAATCTTGCCTATCTAGTCTCAGCAGTACGTTACCATAACCCTACCTATACGATGATGATATTAGAGAGTATTCGGTCTCGGTTGTATTGGTGTTGGGGTGTAGTCTTGCCTATCTAGTCTCAGCAGTATGTTACCATAACCCGACCTATACGATGATGATATTAGAGAGTATTCGGTCTCGGTTGTATTGGTGTTGGGGTGTAATCTTGCCTATCTAGTCTCAGCAGTACGTTACCATAACCCTACCTATACGATGATGATATTAGAGAGTTTTCAGTCTCGGTTGTATTGGTGTTGGGGTGTAGTCTTGCCTATCTAGTCTCAGCAGTATGTTACCATAACCCTACCTATACGATGATGATATTAGAGAGTATTCGGTCTCGGTTGTATTGGTGTTGGGGTGTAGTCTTGCCTATCCAGTCTCAGCAGTACGTTACCATAACCCTACCTATACGATGAGGATATTAGAGAGTATTCGGTCTCGGTTGTATTGGTGTTGGGGTGTAATCTTGCCTATCTAGTCTCAGCAGTGCGTTACCATAACCCTACCTATACGATGATGATATTAGAGAGTATTCGGTCTCGGTTGTATTGGTGTTGAGGTGTAGTCTTGCCTATCTAGTCTCAGCAGTAAGATAGAACTACCTTCAAGTTGTCCTAGCTTCCTCTCCTTACTTGTGTGTGTATAGTCTCCCCTCCGCTATCTGCAGGGTTTAACATCAGTAATGACCCAGAAAGGGCGACCCATGTGGTACTGCTGAGAGAGACGTGGCCATCTCACCCGTGTAGCAATGTGTCACGGGGGCCTCTCCTGCCTGACTTTCCACACTGGTTAGGACTAATGGATACGCTGTAAGAATTCCCCGCGCTACTTATAATGGTCCGTCGCTGCTGTCGAAGGGGAGGCCATGCTATAGATCTTTGTGTCTGGTTATGGCTTTGGCCTGGATAACCTCCTCAGGCTGATGACTGTAAGGCTCAGACTGTCCCTATAACGGGAACCTTCATCCCGGTCTACAGCCGGCAAGTCTCTGCCGCCCTTTCAGTTCTGCTACTCTTTGGTCTCCACTGTCTTTCTTGTCCCACTACTAAAACCCACACCCAGAATCAGGGCAGAACCCCTTTTTATAAGCTGTGAGATTCTCCGTCTAGAAGGTTCTGGGCTGCCAGCCAATGATACAGCCTGCTTACTACCAGTGATGCCATACAGTCAACATTGAACATACATATTAAAATATGTTAATTTACAGACAATAAACATTAATATCTATACAGTAAGTAGGTTCCACAGAGCTCACTCGGCATGACAGGGGCTTTACACGTAAAGGCACCGAGCCGTCCTGCAGTAATGGACAGGAGCGAGATGGCCAGTCCCTCCCAAGCAACACCACAGGGGTCTCTGGGTCACCACACTGTCAGAGGGGCTCAATAACTTTATATATTCAATCCCCTGTGTGAGTGAGCAAGATGGAACAGGTGGCCTGTATCTAAATGTGGGTCAAGTGTTTGTTAATTATTATATTTTAATGTGCATGTTTGATGTTTATTGTTTGTAGTCACCTGGTGTTAAGCAGCCTCTGTCATTGGCTAGCAACCCAGAACCTTTTTCAAGGGAAAGCCCAGATGTTGCACATCAAGTAAGACACAATGATTGTCCAGCACCCGCTTGGAAGTCATAGCTGTGTTCATATGGGCGGTGTTACTCTTATTGCAGTGTAAGGGCTATGGGCTTTTTAAGGGCGATGGGCTTTTTAAGGGCGATGGGCTTTGTAAGGGCGCTGGGCTTTGTAAGGGCGATGGGCGGATATACAGGCAGTGGGGCGGGGCTGTGACTACCTCTCACACAGGATATACAGGCAGGGGGCGGGGCTGTGACTACCTCTCACACAGGATATACAGGCAGGGGGCGGGGCATCACACAGGATATACAGGCAGGGGGCGGGGCATCACACAGGATATACAGGCAGGGGGCGGGGCATCACACAGGATATACAGGCAGGGGGCGGGGCATCACACAGGATATACAGGCAGGGGGCTGGGCTGTGACTACCTCTCACACAGGATATACAGGCAGGGGGCGGGGCTAGGACTACCTCACACAGGATATACAGGCAGGGGGCGGTGCTGTGACTACCTCTCACACAGGATATACAGGCAGGGGACGGGGCTGTGACTACCTCTCACACAGGATATACAGGCAGGGGGCGGGGCATCACACAGGATATACAGGCAGGGGGCTGGGCTGTGACTACCTCTCACACAGGATATACAGGCAGGGGGCGGGGCTGGGACTACCTCACACAGGATATACAGGCAGGGGGCGGTGCTGTGACTACCTATCACACAGGATATACAGGGAGGGGGCGGGGCTGTGACTACCTCTCACACAGGATATACAGGCGGGGGCGGGGCTGTGACTACCTCTCACACAGGATATACAGGCAGGGGGCGGGGCTGTGACTACCTCTCACACAGGATATACAGGCGGGGGCGGGGCTGTGACTACCTCTCACACAGGATATACAGGCAGGGGGCGGGCTGTGACTACCTCTCACACAGGATATACAGGCAGGGGGCGGGGCTGTGACTACCTCTCACACAGTATACAGGCAGGGGGTGGGGCTGTGACTACCTCTCACACAGGATATACAGGCGGGGGCGGGGCTGTGACTACCTCTCACACAGGATATACAGGCGGGGGCGGGGCTGTGACTACCTCTCACACAGGATATACAGGCAGGGGGCGGGCTGTGACTACCTATCACACAGGATATACAGGCAGGGGGCGGGGCTGTGACTACCTCTCACACAGGACATACAGGCAGGGGGCGGGGCTGTGACTACCTCTCACACAGGACATACAGGCAGGGGGCAGGGCTGAATATAATGTGTTTTGATCTCCTGTCTGGTGAATATATCAGCGATGTCATCAGCAGGGGGCGGGGCTGTGACTACCATTTGTGAGCATCATAGTTCTATCTGAGGATGACAATGTGTAGGAGGTATTGTCAGTGGCTGCGGGGGATGAGGGGTTAACCCCGCGTTGCGGCGGGCGGTGTACAGCTGCGTCCTGCTGGGAGAACTTCCTATGGAAACACAATGATTGTATTGAAGGGTCTGAGCAGAGGCTCCTGATCGAAGGCGTCCCCTCCCCTCTGCGCCTCCGAGACCCCATTTATAGAGGCATCACCCAACACCAGGATAATTGTGTGTCCCCGGACCCTGCGGACATTGCATGGAAGGACAGCGCCACACAGTGGTGGTCCAGGGGCAGCGCAGCCCCTCGTCAGGCATAACTCAAGCACTAAATACATCATTCTCACCGAATAATCGGAGCGTCCGTAATAAAGTGCTAGCCCCGCGGCCGAGACGCCCCCTCCCCAGCATGTGACCCCATAATGCAAACCATGAGCTCCCAGAGCGCGGTATGAGAACATGTAATATACAGACACACTGGGCCTCATTTACTTCCCCGGTGCTGTCGCGATCCGGCGGTGCGTTCTCCCACGAGGATTCGGGTCTTCTGGCGATTCACTAAGGTCGTGCGCCCGATGTCCACCAGGTGTCGCTGCTGCGCTGAGGTCCGCCAGAGTTCACCTTCTTCGTCCCGGTGCATGTAAGTGCTGATCTTGCGACACAAATTATTTTTTAAATTCCGCGTTTTTTCGGAATCCGTTGTGTGTTCTGACGGACACGCCCCCCCGATTTCTTTTGCGTGAAAGTCGGCGCCGGTGCACCACAATCCGATCACGTGCGCCAAAAACCCGGGGCAATTCGTCGCAAATCGGAAATATTCTGGAAACCCGGCGAAAATGCGGGATTTGGACCCTTAGTAAATGAGCCCCATTGTATGTCTGGGAACAGGTTATATAGGAGCACGGTGTGGTGTTATATTATATGTATGGGGACAGGTTATATAGGACCGCGGTGTGGTGTTATATGTATGGGAAGAGGTTATATAGGGGCACAGTGTGGTGTTATATGTATGGGTAGAGGTTATATAGGAGCACGGTGTGGTGTTATATTATATGTATGGGGACAGGTTATTTAGGAGCGCCTTGTGGTGTTATATGTATGGGAAGAGGTTATTTAGGAGCGCCGTGTGGTGTTATATGTATGGGAAGAGGTTATATAGGAGCGCAGTGTGGTTTTATATGCATGGGAACATATTATATAGGAGCGCAGTGTGGTGTTATATGTATGGGGAAACATAGTATAGAAGCACAGTGTGGGGTTATATTAATGGAAGAGGTAGTATAGGAGCATGGTGTGGGGTTATATAATAATGGAAGAGGTAGTATAGGAGCATGGTGTGATTTTATATATATGTGAACATGTTGAACAGTGTGGTGTTATATGTATGGGAAGAGGTTATATAGGAGCTTGGTGTGATGTTATATTATATGTATAGGAACATATTATATAGGAGCTTGGTGTGATGTTATATTATATGTATAGGAACATATTATATAGGAGTGCTGTGTGGTGTTATATTTTATGTATGGGAACAGGTTATACAGGAGCGCGGTGTGGTGTTATATTCTATGTATTGGAAGAGTTTATATAGGGGCACAGTGTGGTGTTATATGTATGGGTAGAGGTTATATAGGGGCACAGTGTGGTGTTGTATGTATGGAGACAAGCTATATAGGGGCACAGTGTGGTGTTATATGTATGGGTAGAGGTTATATAGGGGCACAGTATGGTGTTATATGTATGGATAGAGGTTATATAGGGGCACAGTGTGGTGTTATATGTATGGGTAGAGGTTATATAGAAGCTTGGTGTGGTGTTATATGTATGGGTAGAGATTATATAGGGGCATGGTGTGGTGTTATATAGGGGCATGGTGTGGTGTTATATGTATGGGTAGAAGTTATATAGGGGCACAGTGTGGTGTTATATGTATGGGTAGAGGTTATATAGGAGCTTGGTGTGGTGTTATATGTATGGGTAGAGGTTATATAGGGGCACGGTGTGGTGTTATATGTATGGGTAGAGGTTATATAGGGGCACAGTGTGGTGTTATATGTATGGGTAGAGGTTATATAGGGGCACAGTGTGGTGTTATATGTATGGGTAGAAGTTATATAGGGGCACAGTGTGGTGTTATATGTATGACTAGAGGTTATATAGGGGCATGGTGTGGTGTTATATGTATGGGTAGAGGTTATATAGGGGCACGGTGTGGTGTTATATGTATGACTAGAGGTTATATAGAAGCTTGGTGTGGTGTTATATCTATGGGTAGAGATTATATAGGGGCATGGTGTGGTGTTATATGTATGGGTAGAGGTTATATAGGGGCACGGTGTGGTGTTATATGTATGGGTAGAGATTATATAGGGGCATGGTGTGGTGTTATATGTATGGGTAGAAGTTATATAGGGGCACAGTGTGGTGTTATATGTATGGGTAGAGGTTATATAGGGGCACAGTGTGGTGTTATATGTATGGGTAGAGGTTATATAGGGGCACGGTGTGGTGTTATATGTATGGGTAGAGGTTATATAGGGGCACGGTGTGGTGTTATATGTATGGGTAGAGGTTATATAGGGGCACAGTGTGGTGTTATATGTATGGGTAGAGGTTATATAGGGGCACAGTGTGGTGTTATATGTATGGGCAGAGGTTATATAGGAGCACAGTGTGGTGTTATATGTATGGAGACAAGCTATATAGGGGCACAGTGTGGTGTTATATGTATGGGTAGAGGTTATATAGGGGCACAGTGTGGTGTTATATGTATGGGTAGAAGTTATATAGGGGCACAGTGTGGTGTTATATGTATGGGTAGAGGTTATATAGGGGCACAGTGTGGTGTTATATGTACGGGTAGAAGTTATATAGGGGCACAGTGTGGTGTTATATGTATGGGTAGAGGTTATATAGGGGCACAGTGTGGTGTTATATGTATGGGGAGAGGTTATATAGGGGCACAGTGTGGTGTTATATGTATGGGGAGAGGTTATATAGGGGCACAGTGTGGTGTTATATGTATGGGTAGAGGTTATATAGGGGCACAGTGTGGTGTTATATGTATGGGTAGAGGTTATATAGGGGCACGGTGTGGTGTTATATGTATGACTAGAGGTTATATAGGGGCATGGTGTGGTGTTATATGTATGGGTAGAGGTTATATAGGGGCACGGTGTGGTGTTATATGTATGACTAGAGGTTATATAGAAGCTTGGTGTGGTGTTATATGTATGGGTAGAGATTATATAGGGGCATGGTGTGGTGTTATATGTATGGGTAGAAGTTATATAGGGGCACAGTGTGGTGTTATATGTATGGGTAGAGGTTATATAGGGGCACGGTGTGGTGTTATATGTATGGGTAGAGGTTATATAGGGGCACAGTGTGGTGTTATATGTATGGGTAGAGGTTATATAGGGGCACGGTGTGGTGTTATATGTATGGGAAGAGGTTATATAGGGGCACAGTGTGGTGTTATAGGTATGGGAAGAGGTTATATAGGGGCACAGTGTTGTGTTATATGTATGGGTAGAGGTTATATAGGGGCACAGTGTGGTGTTATATGTATGGGGAGAGGTTATATAGGGGCACAGTGTGGTGTTATATGTATTAGAAGAGGTTATATAGGGGCACAGTGTGGTGTTATATCTATGGATAGAGGTTATATAGGGGCACAGTGTGGTGTTATATATATGGATAGAGGTTATATAGGGGCACAATGTGGTGTTATATGTATGGATAGAGGTTATATAGGGGCACAGTGTGGTGTTGTATGTATGGGCAGAGGTTATATAGGAGCACAGTGTGGTGTTATATGTATGGAGACAAGCTATATAGGGGCACAATGTGGTGTTATATGTATGGGTAGAGGTTATATAGGGGCACAGTGTGGTGTTATATGTATGGGTAGAAGTTATATAGGGGCACAGTGTGGTGTTATATGTATGGGTAGAGGTTATATAGGGGCACAGTGTGGTGTTATATGTATGGGTAGAAGTTATATAGGGGCACAGTGTGGTGTTATATGTATGGGTAGAGGTTATATAGGGGCACAGTGTGGTGTTATATGTATGGGTAGAGGTTATATAGGGGCATGGTGTGGTGTTATATGTATGACTAGAGGTTATATAGGGGCATGGTGTGGTGTTATATGTATGGGTAGAGGTTATATAGGGGCACAGTGTGGTGTTATATGTATGGGTAGAGGTTATATAGGGGCACGGTGTGGTGTTATATGTATGACTAGAGGTTATATAGGGGCATGGTGTGGTGTTATATGTATGGGTAGAGGTTATATAGGGGCACGGTGTGGTGTTATATGTATGACTAGAGGTTATATAGGGGCACAGTGTGGTGTTATATGTATGGGTAGAAGTTATATAGGGGCACAGTGTGGTGTTATATGTATGGGTAGAGGTTATATAGGGGCACAGTGTGGTGTTATATGTATGGGTAGAAGTTATATAGGGGCACAGTGTGGTGTTATATGTATGGGTAGAGGTTATATAGGGGCACAGTGTGGTGTTATATGTATGGGTAGAGGTTATATAGGGGCATGGTGTGGTGTTATATGTATGACTAGAGGTTATATAGGGGCATGGTGTGGTGTTATATGTATGGGTAGAGGTTATATAGGGGCACAGTGTGGTGTTATATGTATGGGTAGAGGTTATATAGGGGCACGGTGTGGTGTTATATGTATGACTAGAGGTTATATAGGGGCATGGTGTGGTGTTATATGTATGGGTAGAGGTTATATAGGGGCACGGTGTGGTGTTATATGTATGACTAGAGGTTATATAGGGGCACAGTGTGGTGTTATATGTATGGATGGAGGTTATATAGGGGCACAGTGTGGTGTTATATGTATGGGTAGAGGTTATATAGGGGCACGGTGTGGTGTTATATGTATGGGTAGAGGTTATATAGGGGCATGGTGTGGTTTTATATGTATGGGGAGAGGTTATATAGGGGCACAGTGTGGTGTTATATGTATGGGGAGAGGTTATATAGGGGCACAGTGTGGTGTTATATGTATGGGAAGAGGTTATATAGGGGCACGGTGTGGTGTTATATGTATGGGTAGAGGTTATATAGGGGCACAGTGTGGTGTTATATGTATGGGGAGAGGTTATATAGGGGCACAGTGTGGTGTTATATGTATGGGTAGAGGTTATATAGGGGCACAGTGTGGTGTTATATGTATGGGGAGAGGTTATATAGGGGCACAGTGTGGTGTTATATGTATGGATGGAGGTTATATAGGGGCACAGTGTGGTGTTATATGTATGGGTAGAGGTTATATAGGGGCACGGTATGGTGTTATATGTATGGGTAGAGGTTATATAGGGGCATGGTGTGGTTTTATATGTATGGGGAGAGGTTATATAGGGGCACAGTGTGGTGTTATATGTATGGGAAGAGGTTATATAGGGGCACAGTGTGGTGTTATATGTATGGGTAGAGGTTATATAGGGGCACGGTGTGGTGTTATATGTATGGGAAGAGGTTATATAGGGGCACAGTGTGGTGTTATATGTATGGGTAGAGGTTATATAGGGGCATGGTGTGGTTTTATATGTATGGGGAGAGGTTATATAGAGGCACAGTGTGGTGTTATATGTATGGGAAGAGGTTATATAGGGGCACAGTATGGTGTTATATGTATGGAGACAAGCTATATAGGGGCACAGTGTGGTGTTATATGTATGACTAGAGGTTATATAGGGGCACAGTGTTGTGTTATATGTATGGGTAGAGGTTATATAGGGGCACAGTGTGGTGTTATATGTATGGGGAGAGGTTATATAGGGGCACGGTGTGGTGTTATATGTATGGGTAGAGGTTATATAGGGGCACAGTGTGGTGTTATATGTATGGGTAGAGGTTATATAGGGGCACAGTGTGGTGTTATATCTATGGATAGAGGTTATATAGGGGCACAGTGTGGTGTTATATATATGGATAGAGGTTATATAGGGGCACAGTGTGGTGTTATATGTATGTGTAGAGGTTATATAGGGGCACAGTGTGGTGTTATATGTATGGGGAGAGGTTATATAGGGGCACAGTGTGGTGTTATATGTATGGGGAGAGGTTATATAGGGGCACAGTGTGGTGTTATATGTATTAGAAGAGGTTATATAGGGGCACAGTGTGGTGTTATATCTATGGATAGAGGTTATATAGGGGCACAGTGTGGTGTTATATATATGGATAGAGGTTATATAGGGGCACAGTGTGGTGTTATATGTATGGGTAGAGGTTATATAGGGGCACAGTGTGGTGTTATATGTATGGGTAGAGGTTATATAGGGGCACAGTGTGGTGTTATATGTATGGGTAGAGGTTATATAGGGGCACAGTGTGGTGTTATATGTATGGGTAGAGGTTATATAGGGGCACAGTGTGGTGTTATATGTATGGATAGAGGTTATATAGGGGCACAGTGTGGTGTTATATGTATGGATAGAGGTTATATAGGGGCACAGTGTGGTGTTATATGTATGGGTAGAGGTTATATAGGGGCACAGTGTGGTGTTATATGTATGGGTAGAGGTTATATAGGGGCACAGTGTGGTGTTATATGTATGGGGAGAGGTTATATAGGGGCACGGTGTGGTGTTATATGTATGGGTAGAGGTTATATAGGGGCACAGTGTGGTGTTATATGTATGACTAGAGGTTATATAGGGGCATGGTGTGGTGTTGTATGTATGGGGAGAGGTTATATAGGGGCACAGTGTGGTGTTATATGTATGGGTAGAGGTTATATAGGGGCACAGTGTGGTGTTATATGTATGGGTAGAGGTTATATAGGGGCACAGTGTGGTGTTATATGTATGGGTAGAAGTTATATAGGGGCACAGTGTGGTGTTATATGTATGTGTAGAGGTTATATAGGGGCACAGTGTGGTGTTATATGTATGGGGAGAGGTTATATAGGGGCAGGATGGGGGTGTCCTCATACAGGGGTTCTGCTGGTTATTGGGATCAGGTAGGGTCCTTATGCCTGGTGTAGACCCTCAGCGATCTGGTGGAGTAGCCCTTTATGCTGACAGGACACTCGGGGCGCGGGGAGGATTTCGGTTTCATTAGTGAGCGCTGCTTTTGGCTGAGAGGAGACGTCTTCTGCTCCCACTTCAACATTTCTCACCAAAGAGGAGACTCATCCATCAAGACGTCTTCTTCTTCTTTCTTCTTTCTTCTCCTTTGAGTTTTATGTGGACTCAGTAAATCACAGAATAAAAACCCGAGGAGCGCAGCAGAGACCCCCGCCCCGCGCAGATGATTTGGAAACAAATGTGAGAGTGGGATGATCTCAGCACTTGGCACGGTGGGCACGCGGCATTAGGGGAAAAGATGATGAAATCAGGATTTTCAGTTTTATTGGCTCCTTGAAGCTCCGTAGAGTTCCTGCCAAGTTACAAATTGTAGAAGAAATAATAAGTTCTTCAGAGAACGGCGCAGACATCTATTTCTGTCCAGGCGCTGGAGATGGGAGGAACCGGGCGCGAATCAGAAAGTGATGGCCTCCTCAGGACCTTCATGGGCTGGTGGCCAGTGGTCAGTACCAAGGCTTGGAGTCCTAGGACCATCTATCAGTATTGGCAGATTGGATCCACATGTCCATGTACGATGTGGTCCTTCACCTCCACGAGGACAACTGCAGCCGCCCTCCGGAAGGAAACTTGGTCTGATGTTTGGCCAAGATGATTGTCTACGAAACAATGGCAGCTTCTCATGCAAAGCTGTAGTGGATAGTGAGAAATCTAAAGCCCAAAACATTGTTCTGTTTTGCTTGTTAGTGTAAGAAGGAAAGTTCTTTACTGTGCCAAAGAATTTCAAGAAAGTCTCCAGAAGTAATGGATAGGTTCTTGGTAGAACCACCTCTAAAGAGATCTGTCCTTTGGATCGAGTTCTTCTTGTTCTTCAAGAGAACATAAACCAAAGTGTCCACTGCCCTTCTTGCCTCCATTAGACCGGTAGAAGATAGCATCTAACCGTCTCAAACCACCGGAAGTCTCACTCACCTACCTTCATGGAGGTCACCTACCTTCTCACAGACAACATAGTCTTCCTCAGTCAAGACTTATAGAACATATAGAATATAATCTTTGCCGGATTATCCACAAGTATTCCTTCTTCTCTTTCCTTTTGATGATAATTCTTCATCTGTTCTTCGGTGGATTTTAGGACAAGTTGTGATAAGGAAACATTTTGGAGGTTATGGGAAATGCTCTGACGTCTGGGACCAATACTTGAGTCTTTTTGGTGTAAACTAGCTATAAAATTTCCTGCACTGTTACAAATATCTTAAATAACATGTTTCTAAATATGGCCAGCATTAAAAGGAACACATTCTCTTGTACTTAAAATTTTATGTAGTCATCTTTAAGAGTTTGATACAATTTCACAGTTTATCTACAGTTCTGCTATGGCTGTAGGGATGGGATAGAGAGGACTGTGCAGCTGTGACTGTAGGGAGGGGATAGAGAGGACTGTGCAATTGTGACTGTAGAGAAGGGATAGTGAGGACTCTGCAGCTGTGACTATTGGGAGGGACTAGAGAGGACTGTGCAGCTGTGACTGTAGGGATGGGATAGAGAGGACTGTGCAGCTGTGACTATTGGGAGGGACTAGAGAGGACTCTGCAGTTGTGACTGTAGAGAGGGACTAGTGAGGATTGTGCAGCTATGACTGTAGGGAGGTGATAGAGAGGACTGTGCAGCTGTGACTGTAGAGAGGGACTAGAGAGGACTGTACAGCTGTGAATGTAGAGAAGGGATAAAGAGGACTAGAGGACTAGAGAGGACTGTACAACTGTGATTGTAGATAGGGCATAGAGAGGACTGTGAGGCTGTGACTAGATAAGGGATGGAGAGGATTGTGCAGCTGTGACTGTAGGGAGGGATTAGAGAGGACTGTGCATCTGTGACTGCAGGGAGGGATTAGAGAGGACTGTGCAGCTGTGACTGTAGGGAGGTACTAGAGAGGACTGTGCAGCTGTGACTGTAGAGAGGGGATGAAGAGGACTGTGCAGCTGTGATTGTAAAGAGGGACTAGAGAGTACTGTGCAGTTGTGACTGTACAGAGGGACTAGAGTGGACTTTGCAGATGTGACTGTAGGGAGGCGATAGAGAGGACTGTGCAGCTGTGACTGTAATGAGGGGATAAAGAGGACTGTACAGCTGTGACTGTAGAGAGGGACTAGAGAAGACTGTGCAGCTGTGACTGTAGAGAAGGGATGAAGAGGATTTGCAGCTGTGACTGCAAGGAGGGACTAGAGAGGACTGTGCAGCTGTTACTGTAGGAAGGGGATAGAGAGGACTGTGCAGCTGTGACTGTAAGGAGGGACTAGGGAGGACTGTGCAGCTGTACCTTTAGGGAGGAACTAGAGAGGACTGCACAGCTGTTACTGTAGGAAGGGGATAGAGAGGACTGTGCAGCTGTGACTGTAAGGAGGGACTAGAGAGGACTGTGCAGCTGTACCTTTAGGGAGGAACTAGAGAGGACTGCACAGCTGTTACTGTAGGGAGGGACTAGAGAGGACTGTAAAGCTGTCACTGTAGGGAAGGGACAGAGAGGACTATGCAGCTGTTACTGTAGGGATGGGATAGAGAGGACAGTGCAGCTGTGACTGTAGATAGGGACTAGAGAGGATTGTGCAGCTGTGACTGTAGAGAGGGACTAGAGAGGATTGTGCAGCTGTGACTGTAGAGAAGGGTTAACAAGGGCTGTGCAGCTGTGACTGTAGAGAGGGACTAGAGAGGACTGTGAAACTGACTGTAGAGAGGGACTAGAGAGGACTTTGCAGCTGTGACTGTAGGGAGGGGATAGAGATGAATGTGCAGATTTTACTGTAGGGAGGGACTAGAGAGGACTGCACAGTTGTGACTGTAGGGAGGGCTAGAGAGGACTATGCAGCTGTGACGTTAGAGAGGGACTAGAGGGGACTGTGCAGCTGTGAGTGTAGAGAGGGACTACAGAGGACTGTGAAGCTGTGACTTTAGGGAGGGACTAGAGAGTACTGTGCAACTGTTACTGTAGGGAGGGGATAGAGAGGACTGTGCAGCTGTGACTGTAGAAAGGTAATAAAGTGGACTTTTCAGCTGGGACTGCAGGGAGGGGATAGAGAGGGCTTTGCAGCTGTGACTGCAGGGAGGGGATAGAGAGGACTGTTCAACTGTGACTGTAGAGCGGGACTAGAGAGGTCTGCGCAGCTGCGACAGTAGAGAAGGGATGAAGAGGATTTGCAGCTGTGACTGTAACAGGGGGGACTAGAGAAGACTGTGCAGCTATGACTGTAGGGATGGACTAGAGAGGATTGTGCAGCTGTGACTGTAGGGAGGGGATAGAGAAGACTGTGCAGCTGTGACTGTTGGGAGGGACTAGAGAAGACTGTGCAGTTGTGACTGTAGGGAGGGACTACAGAGGACTGTGCAGCTGTGACTGTAGTGAGGGACTAGAGAAGACTGCACACATATGGCTGTAGGGAGGGACTAGAGAGGACTGTACAGCTGTGACTGTAGGTAGGGGATAGAGAGGACTGTGCAGCTGTGACTAGGGAGGGACTAGAGAGTACTATGCAGCTGTGACTGTAGGGAGGGGATAGAGAGGACTGTGCAGCTGTGACTGTAGGGAGGGGATAGAGGGGACTATGCAGCTGTGACTGTAGGGAGGCGATAGAGAGGACTGTGCAGCTGTGACTGTAGAGGGGATAGAGAGGACTGTGCAGCTGTGACTGTAGGGAAGGGATAGAGAGGACTATGCAGATGTGACTGTAGGGAAGGGATAGAGAGGACTATGCAGATGTGACTGTAGGGAGGGACTAGAGAGGACTGTGCAGCTGTGACTGTAGGGAGGGGATAGAGAGGATTGTGCAGCTGTGACCAGGGAGGGACTAGAGAGGACTGTGCAGCTGTGACTGTAGGGAGGGGATAGAGAGGACTGTGCAGCTGTGACTGTAGGGAGGGGATAGAGGGGACTGTGCAGCTGTGACTGTAGGGAGGGGATAGAGGGGACTGTGCAGCTGTGACTGTAGGGAGGGGATAGAGAGGACTGTGCAGCTGTGACTGTAGGGAGGGGATAGAGAGGACTGTGCAGCTGTGACTGTAGGGAGGGGATAGAGGGGACTATGCAGCTGTGACTGTAGGGAGGCGATAGAGAGGACTGTGCAGCTGTGACTGTAGAGGGGATAGAGAGGACTGTGCAGCTGTGACTGTAGGGAAGGGATAGAGAGGACTATGCAGATGTGACTGTAGGGAAGGGATAGAGAGGACTATGCAGATGTGACTGTAGGGAGGGACTAGAGAGGACTGTGCAGCTGTGACTGTAGGGAGGGGATAGAGAGGATTGTGCAGCTGTGACCAGGGAGGGACTAGAGAGGACTGTGCAGCTGTGACTGTAGGGAGGGGATAGAGAGGACTGTGCAGCTGTGACTGTAGGGAGGGGATAGAGGGGACTGTGCAGCTGTGACTGTAGGGAGGGGATAGAGGGGACTGTGCAGCTGTGACTGTAGGGAGGGGATAGAGAAGACTGTGCAGCTGTGACTGTAGGGAGGGGATAGAGAGGACTGTGCAGCTGTGACTGTAGGGAGGGGATAGAGGGGACTGTGCAGCTGTGACTGTAGGGAGGCGATGGAGAGGACTTTGCAGCTGTGACTATAGGGAAGGGATAGAGAGGACTGTGCAGCTGTGACTGTAGGGAGGGGATAGAGAGGACTGTGCAGCTCTGACTTAAGATTCAAGTTTTTTTTGTTATTGGGGGGGGCGGGGGAAATGTTAAACCTCTGTAGATTTCTCATGATGATGAATGTTTCTGTTGATTTTGTTATTATTCCAGGATTCTTGGAAGGTGAACATCGCTCTTGTGGTAGAAAATCAAGAAGAAGATGAAGTCCACACCAGAGCCCTGTCACAGGCCGTGCGCCTCCCCCAACGACGGCTCTTCAGCCTCGTGTCATGGGACAAGGTCCTGGAGCAGGTAGGTACTCTATACACACTGCCAGCCAGGCAGCAGGTCACACTAAAGAGAGATAGAGACATAGATGAGAGATAGATAGAGAGATAGAGAGATATGAGAGAGATAGAGAGATAGATAGGAGATAGATAGATAGGAGATAGATAGATAGGAGATAGATAGATAGATAGATATATATGAGATAGATAGGAGATAGATAGATAGATAGATAGATAGGAGATAGATAGATAGGAGATAGATGGATAGATAGGAGATAGATGGATAGATAGATAGGAGATGGATAGATAGGAGATGGATAGATAGGAGATGGATAGATAGGAGATAGATAGATAGGAGATAGATAGATAGGAGATAGATGGATAGATAGATAGATAGATAGGAGATGGATAGATAGATAGATAGATAGGAGATAGATAGATAGATAGGAGATAGATGGATAGATAGATAGATAGGAGATAGATGGATAGATAGATAGATAGATAGGAGATAGATAGATAGATAGATAGATAGATAGGAGATAGATAGATAGATAGATAGATAGATAGATAGGAGATAGATAGGAGATAGATAGATAGATAGATAGGAGATAGATAGGAGATAGATAGATAGGAGATAGATAGGAGATAGATAGATAGATAGATAGATAGGAGATAGATAGGAGATAGATAGATAGGAGATAGACAGATAGGAGATAGATAGGAGATAGATAGGAGGTAGATAGGAGATAGATAGGAGATAGATAGATAGATAGATAGGAGATAGATAGGAGATAGACAGATAGACATGAGATAGATAGATAGATAGAGAGATGATAGATAGATAGAGAGATGATAGATAGATAGATAGGAGATAGATAGGGGATAGACAGATAGATAGATAGATAGATAGGAGATAGATAGATAGATAGGAGATAGATAGGAGATAGACAGATAGACATGAGATAGATAGATAGATAGATAGGAGATAGATAGATAGGAGATAGATAGATAGATAGGAGATAGATAGATAGGAGATAGACAGATAGACATGAGATAGATAGATAGATAGATATGAGATAGATAGAGAGATGATAGATACATAGATAGGAGATAGATAGATAGATAGGAGATAGATAGATAGATAGGAGATAGAGAGATGATAGATACATAGATAGGAGATAGATAGATAGATAGATAGATAGATGGGAGATAGATAGATAGGAGATAGATAGATAGATAGATAGATAGATAGATAGATAGATGGGAGATAGATAGATAGGAGATAGACAGATAGATAGGAGATAGATAGATAGGAGATAGATAGATAGATAGACAGATAGATAGGAGATAGATAGATAGATAGATAGATAGGAGATAGATAGATAGATAGATGGGAGATAGATAGATAGATAGATAGATAGGAGATAGGTAGATAGATAGATAGGAGATAGATAGATAGATAGGAGATAGATAGATAGATAGATAGATAGATAGGAGATAGATAGATAGATAGATAGATAGATAGATAGGAGATAGATAGATAGATAGATAGATAGGAGATCGATAGATAGATAGATAGGAGATAGATAGATAGATAGATAGGAGATAGATAGATAGGAGATAGATAGGGGATAGATAGATAGGAGATAGATAGGAGATAGATAGATAGATAGATAAATACATAGATAGGAGATAAATAGGAGATAGATAGGCAGATAGATAGGAGATAGATAGATAGATAGATGGGAGATGGATAGATAGATAGGAGATAGATAGGAGATAGATAGATAGGAGATAGATAGATAGATAGATGGGAGATGGATAGATAGATAGGAGATAGATAGGAGATAGATAGATAGGAGATAGATAGATAGATAGATAGGAGATGGATAGATAGATAGATAGGAGATAGATAGACAGATAGATAGGAGATAGATAGGAGATAGATAGATAGATAGATAGATAGATAGATAGATAGATAGATAGGAGATAGATAGATAGATGGGAGATGGATAGATAGATAGGAGATAGATAGGAGATAGACAGATAGACATGAGATAGATAGATAGATAGGAGATAGATAGATAGGAGATAGATAGATAGATAGATAGGAGATAGATAGATAGGAGATAGATAGGAGATAGACAGATAGACATGAGATAGATAGATAGAAGATAGATAGAGAGATGATAGATACATAGATAGGAGATAGATAGATAGATAGGAGATAGATAGATATATGGGAGATAGATAGGGGATAGGTAGATAGATAGATAGACAGATAGATAGATGGGAGATAGATAGGAGATAGATAGATAGGAGATAGATAGATAGATAGATAGATAGGAGATAGATAGATAGATAGGAGATAGAGAGATGATAGATACATAGATAGGAGATAGATAGATAGATAGACAGGAGATAGATAGGAGATAGATAGATAGATAGATAGATAGGAGATAGATAGACAGATAGATAGGAGATAGATAGATAGGAGATAGATAGACAGATAGATAGATAGGAGATAGATAGGAGATAGATAGATAGGAGATAGATAGATAGATAGGAGATAGATAGAGAGATAGATAGAGAGATAGATAGGAGATAGATAGATAGATAGATAGATAGATAGGAGATAGATAGACAGATAGGAGATAGATAGGAGATAGATAGATAGATAGATAGATGGGAGATGGATAGATAGATAGATAGGAGATAGATAGATAGATAGGAGATAGATAGATAGGAGATAGATAGATAGGAGATAGATAGATAGGAGATAGATAGATAGGAGATAGATAGATAGGAGATAGATAGATAGATAGATAGGAGATAGATAGATAGATAGATAGACAGATAGATAGGAGATAGATAGATAGATAGGAGATAGATAGATAGGAGATAGATAGGAGATAGGAGATAGATAGATAGGAGATAGATAGATAGATAGATAGATAGATAGATAGATAGGAGATAGATAGGAGATAGACAGATAGACATGAGATAGATGGATAGATAGATAGGAGATAGATAGAGAGATGATAGATACATAGATAGGAGATAGATAGGAGATAGATAGATAGATAGGAGATAGATAGATAGATAGATAGGAGATAGATAGACAGATAGATAGATAGGAGATAGATAGATAGAGAGATAGATAGATAGATAGATAGATAGATAGATAGGAGATAGAGAGGAGATAGATAGGAGATAGATAGGAGATAGATAGATAGACATGAGATAGATGGATAGATAGATAGGAGATAGATAGAGAGATGATAGATACATAGATAGGAGATAGATAGGAGATAGATAGATAGATAGGAGATAGATAGATAGATAGATAGGAGATAGATAGACAGATAGATAGATAGGAGATAGATAGATAGATAGGAGATAGATAGATAGAGAGATAGATAGATAGAGAGGAGATAGGAGATAGATAGGAGATAGATAGGAGATAGATAGGAGATAGATAGATAGAGAGATGATAGATAGATAGATAGATAGGAGATAGGGGATAGATAGATAGATAGATAGATAGATAGATAGAGAGGAGATAGGAGATAGATAGGAGATAGATAGGAGATAGATAGATAGATAGATAGATAGGAGATAGATAGATAGAGAGATAGATAGATAGAGAGGAGATAGGAGATAGATAGGAGATAGATAGGAGATAGATAGATAGAGAGATAGATAGGAGATAGATAGATAGATAGATAGGAGATAGATAGGAGATAGATAGGAGATAGATAGATAGATAGATAGATAGGAGATAGATAGATAGAGAGATAGATAGATAGAGAGGAGATAGGAGATAGATAGGAGATAGATAGGAGATAGATAGATAGATAGATAGATAGGAGATAGATAGATAGATAGATAGGAGATAGATAGATAGATAGATAGGAGATAGATAGATAGATAGATAGATAGATAGATAGGTGATAGATAGGAGATAGATAGATAGATAGATAGATAGGAGATAGATAGATAGATATGAGATAGATAGATAGGTAGATAGATAGATAGGAGATAGATAGATAGATAGATAGGAGATAGATAGGGGATAGATAGATAGATAGGAGATAGATAGATAGATAGGAGATAGATAGATAGATAGATAGATAGGAGATAGATAGATAGACAGATAGATAGATAGATAGGAGATAGATAGGGGATAGATAGATAGATAGGAGATAGGGGATAGATAGATAGATAGATAGATAGATAGATAGATAGATAGGAGATAGATAAATACATAGATAGGAGATAAATAGATAGGCAGATAGATAGGAGATAGATAGATAGATAGATAGATAGATAGATAGATGGGAGATGGATAGATAGATAGATAGATAGATAGGAGATAGATAGGAGATAGATAGATAGTAGATAGATAGATAGATAGATAGATAGGAGATAGATAGATAGATAGATAGATAGGAGATAGATAGACAGATAGATAGGAGATAGATAGGAGATAGATAGGAGATAGATAGATAGATAGATAGATGGGAGATGGATAGATAGATAGATAGATAGATAGATAGATAGATAGGAGATAGATAGATAGACAGATAGATAGGAGATAGATAGGGGATAGATAGATAGATAGATAGGAGATAGATAGGAGATAGATAGGAGATAGATAGATAGGAGATAGATAGGAGATAGATAGATAGGAGATAGATAGGAGATAGATAGAGAGATGATAGATAGATAGATAGATAGATAGGAGATAGATAGGAGATAGATAGATAGATAGGAGATAGATAGGAGATAGATAGGGGATAGATAGATAGACATGAGATAGATAGATAGGAGATAGATAGGGGATAGATAGATAGGAGATAGATAGGAGATAGATAGGAGATAGATAGGAGATAGATAGGAGATAGACAGATAGACATGAGATAGATAGATAGATAGATAGGAGATAGATAGAGAGATGATAGATAGATAGATAGATAGGAGATAGATAGGAGATAGATAGATAGATAGATAGGAGATAGATAGGGGATAGATAGATAGGAGATAGATAGGAGATAGATAGATAGGAGATAGATAGGAGATAGATAGATAGATAGATAGATAGATAGATAGATAGATAGGAGATAGATAGGGGATAGATAGATAGGAGATAGATAGGGGATAGATAGATAGGAGATAGATAGGAGATAGATAGAGAGATAGATAGATAGATAGATAGGAGATAGATAGGGGATAGATAGATAGGAGATAGATAGGAGATAGATAGATAGAGCCCACAGTCAATGCAAATAGAAAAATAAGGCGGCACTCCAATATTGTGGGAAAAATCAAGTGGTTTTTATTCCCAAGTTGCTACGTTTCGGCCTCATCCGAAGCCTAGGAGATAGATAGATAGATAGGAGATAGATAGATAGGAGATAGATGTATAGATAGATAGATAGATAGGAGATAGATAGATAGGAGAGAGATAGATAGATAGGAGATAGATAGATAGATAGATAGGAGATAGATAGATAGATAGATAGATAGGAGATAGATAGGGGATAGATAGATAGATAGATAGGAGATAGATAGATAGATAGATAGATAGGAGATAGGTAGATAGGAGATAGATAGATAGATAGATAGGAGATAGATAGATAGATAGATAGATAGGAGATAGATAGATAGATAGATAGGAGATAGATAGGGGATAGATAGATAGATAGATAGGAGATAGATAGATAGATAGGAGATAGATAGATAGATAGATAGGAGATAGATAGATAGGAGATAGATAGGAGATAGATAGATAGATAGGAGATAGATAGATAGGAGATAGATAGATAGATAGATAGATAGATAGATAGGAGATAGATAGATAGATAGATAGGAGATAGATAGGGGATAGATAGATAGATAGATAGGAGATAGATAGATAGATAGGAGATAGATAGATAGATAGGAGATAGATAGATAGATAGATAGGAGATAGATAGGGGATAGATAGGAGATAGATAGATAGATAGATAGATAGGAGATAGATAGATAGATAGATAGATAGGAGATAGATAGGGGATAGATAGATAGATAGATAGGAGATAGATAGATAGATAGATAGATAGGAGATAGATAGATAGATAGATAGGAGATAGGTAGATAGGAGATAGATAGATAGATAGATAGGAGATAGATAGATAGATAGATAGATAGATAGGAGATAGATAGATAGATAGATAGATAGATAGGAGATAGATAGGGGATAGATAGATAGATAGATAGGAGATAGATAGATAGATAGATAGATAGGAGAGAGATAGATAGATAGATAGATAGATAGGAGATAGGTAGATAGGAGATAGATAGATAGATAGATAGGAGATAGATAGATAGATAGATAGATAGATAGGAGATAGATAGATAGATAGGAGATAGATAGGGGATAGATAGATAGATAGATAGGAGATAGATAGATAGATAGGAGATAGATAGATAGGAGATAGATAGGAGATAGATAGGGGATAGATAGGAGATAGATAGATAGATAGATAGGAGATAGATAGATAGATAGGAGATAGGTAGATAGGAGATAGATAGATAGATAGATAGATAGATAGATAGATAGATAGGAGATAGATAGATAGATAGGAGATAGATAGATAGATAGGAGATAGATAGGAGATAGATAGATAGATAGATAGATAGGAGATAGATAGATAGGAGATAGATAGGAGATAGATAGGGGATAGATAGGAGATAGATAGATAGATAGATAGGAGATAGATAGATAGATAGATAGGAGATAGGTAGATAGGAGATAGATAGATAGATAGATAGGAGATAGATAGATAGATAGGAGATAGATAGATAGGAGATAGATAGATAGATAGGAGATAGATAGATAGATAGATAGATAGATAGATAGATAGATAGATAGATAGAGAGGAGATAGATAGATAGATATTATAGATTATTTTCTGTAATATTTGTTTTTTTTAAGGTTCATGAACTTGGAAACCCAAAAATGAAGAAAGTGAAGGATGTTCCTCAGTATTACGAGGTGAGTCTCTCCAGTAATATCTGTCCACCGCTTTTCCTCTTTGCCTGGCTGTCTCCCTGGCGCTTGTGCCCCTTTTATTACCCCTCCCCCCTCAGGGGCCCCCTCCTCGCCAATTTGCTTGCTCCCAAAATATTGTGTTTGCGTTTTCACTCGGAGATGCCCCATAAAGTTTAATGCATGTGAGTTTTAAGTCGCTATAAAAGGCTCTGCGGTCAGGATGGGGGGTGGGCTCGGGGGTCCCGGGCGGCGGTCTCTGCGCTCTCCACGGACTCATTTCACACATACTCGATTGTTAAGTTTATTGGTTTAACCCCGCACCTGCTGGACAGGTCTCACGTAAGGCACATTAACAAGTTATTTACGAGGTAGAGATTTATAAAAAACCCCTGCAGAGCGCACAGGACGCGGCTGAAGTAATTGGCGCAGCCGTAGCCTCCAGCGCAGATCTGCACCGGCTCTGGGACTCATTACCCCAGCCCTCCTCATACACCAAGACTCCACCACCTCACAGTGTCCTGACTAGAGGGACTTTCTCCGTAGACACCGCATAATGCTTCAAGGCTTCTACATACAGAGGGCCCCTGAGGCAGAAGTCACCATCCATAACCATCATAAGGGGGACAATGCCAAATGTTGGGGCACATTGCAGTGCAAAGATTATACTGGCGGAGTATAAATCGGATGTAAAAGTAGCATAGATGTGGGTCCTACCCAAATGATATGTCATAGCCAAGGACTGATACTGAATAACCCTAGAATGGGACATCAGAGACCTGGAGTAGAGCAGGAATGAAGGTCCTACCAGAAAGATGGGAGACGTAGATCAAGGAAAGGATCGGGGTCCTTCCTGAAAGTAGAAGAAGTAGAGCCAGGCAAGGATAAATGTCCTACCAGAAAGTGGAAGGAGTAGAGCAGGGCAAGGATGAGGGATATATCAGAAAGGTGGAGGAAGTAGAGCAAGACAAGGATGAGGGATCTACCAGAAAGGTGGAAGAAGTAGAGCCAGGCAAGGATAAATGTCCTACCAGAAAGTGGAAGGAGTAGAGCAGGGCAAGGATAAATGTCCTACCAGAAAGTGGAAGGAGTAGAGCAAGACAAGGATGAGGGATCTACCAGAAAGGTGGAGGAAGCAGAGCAAGACAAGGATGAGGGATCTACCAGAAAGGTGGAGGAAGTAGAGCAAGACAAGGATGAGGGATCTACTAGAAAGGTGGAGGAAGTAGAGCAAGACAAGGATGAGGGATCTACCAGAAAGGTGGAGGAAGTAGAGCAAGACAAGGATGAGGGACCTACCAGAAAGGTGGAAGAAGTAGAGCAAGACAAAGATGAGGGATCTACCAGAAAGGTGGAAGAAGTAGAGCAAGACAAGGATGAGGGATCTACTAGAAAGGTGGAGGAAGTAGAGCAAGACAAGGATGAGGGACCTACCAGAAAGGTAGAAGAAGTAGAGCAAGACAAGGATAATGGATCTACCAGAAAGGTGGAGGAAGTAGAGCAAGACAAGGATGAGAGATCTGACAGAAAGGTGGAAGAAGTAGAGCAAGACAAGGATGAGGGATCTGACAGAAAGGTGGATGAAGTAGAGCAAGACAAGGATGATGGATCTACCAGAAAGGTGGAGGAAGTAGAGCAAGACAAGGATGAGGGATCTACCAGAAAGGTGGAGGAAGTAGAGCAAGACAAGGATGAGGGATCTACCAGAAAGGTGGAGGAAGTAGAGCAAGACAAGGATGAGGGATCTACTAGAAAGGTGGAGGAAGTAGAGCAAGACAAGGATGAGGGATCTACCAGAAAGGTGGAGGAAGTAGAACAAGACAAGGATGAGGGATCTACTAGAAAGGTGGAGGAAGTAGAGCAAGACAAGGATGAGGGACCTACCAGAAAGGTGGAAAAAGTAGAGCAAGACAAGGATGAGGGACCTACCAGAAAGGTGGAGGAAGTAGAGCAAGACAAGGATGAGAAATCTGACAGAAAGGTGGAAGAAGTAGAGCAAGACAAGGATGAGGGATCTACCAGAAAGGGGGAAGAAGTAGAGCAAGACAAGGATGATGGATCTACCAGAAAAGTGGAAGAAGTAGAGAAAGACGAAGATGTGGGATCCACCAGAAAGGTGGAAGAAGTAGAGCAAGACAAGGATGATGAATCTACCAGAGAATTGGAGGAAGTAGAACGAGACAAGGATGTGGGATCTACCAGAAAGGTGGAGGAAGTAGAGCAAGACAAAGATGATTGATCTACCAGAAAGGTGGAGGAAGTAGAGCAAGACAAGGATGAGGGATCTACCAGAAGGGTGGAGGAAGTAGAACAAGACAAGGACGAGGGATCTACCAGAAAGGTGGAGGAAGTAGAGCAAGACAAGGATGAGGGATCTACCAGAAAGGTGGAAGAAGTAGAGCAAGACAAGGATGAGGGACCTACCAGAAAGGTGGAGGAAGTAGAGCAAGACAAGGATGAGAGATCTACCAGAAAGGTGGAAGAAGTAGAGCAAGACAAGGATGAGGGATCTGACAGAAAGGTGGATGAAGTAGAGCAAGACAAGGATGAGAGATCTGACAGAAAGGTGGAAGAAGTAGAGCAAGACAAGGATGAGGGATCTACCAGAAAGGTGGAGGAAGTAGAGCAAGACAAGGGTGAGGGATCTACCAGAAAGGTAGAAGAAGTAGAGCAAGACAAGGATGAGGGATCTACCAGAAAGGTGGAAGAAGTAGAGCAAGACAAGGATGAGGGATCTGACAGAAAGGTGGAAGAAGTAGAGCAAGACAAGGATGAGAAATCTACCAGAAAGGTGGAAGAAGTAGAGCAAGACAAGGATGAGGGACCTACCAGAAAGGTGGAAGAAGTAGAGTAGGAGAAGGATGCGGGTTCTACCAGACAGGTGGAGGAAGTAGAGCAAGGCAAGGATGAGGGATCTACCAGAAAGGTGGACGAAGTAGAGACAACAAGGATGAGGGATCTACCAGAAAGTGGAAGAAGTAGAGAAAGACAAGGATGAGGGATCTACCAGAAAGGGGGAAGAAGTAGAGCAAGACAAGGATGAGGGATCTACCAGAAAGGTGGAAGAAGTAGAGCAAGACAAGGATGAGGGATCTACCAGAAAGGTGGAGGAAGTAGAGCAAGACAAGGATGAGGGATCTACTAGAAAGGTGGAGGAAGTAGAGCAAGACAAGGATGAGGGATCTACCAGAAGGGTGGAGGAAGTAGAACAAGACAAGGATGAGGGATCTACCAGAAAGGTGGAAAAAGTAGAGCAAGACAAGGATGAGGGACCTACCAGAAAGGTGGAGGAAGTAGAGCAAGACAAGGATGAGGGACCTACCAGAAAGGTGGATGAAGTAAAGCAAGACAAGGATGAGAGATCTACCAGAAAGGTGGAAAAAGTAGAGCAAGACAAGGATGAGGGATCTACCAGAAAGGTAGAAGAAGTAGAGCAAGACAAGGATGAGGGATCTACCAGAAAGGTGGAAGAAGTAGAGCAAGACAAGGATGAGAGATCTGACAGAAAGGTGGATGAAGTAGAGCAAGACAAGGATGAGGGATCTACCAGAAAGGTGGAAGAAGTAGAGCAAGACAAGGATGAGGGATCTACCAGAAAGGTGGAGGAAGTAGAGCAAGACAAGGATGAGGGATCTACTAGAAAGGTGGAGGAAGTAGAGCAAGACAAGGATGAGGGATCAACCAGAAAGGTGGAGGAAGTAGAGCAAGACAAGGATGAGAGATCTGACAGAAAGGTGGAGGAAGTAGAGCAAGACAAGGATGAGGGATCTATCAGAAAGGTGGACGAAGTAGAGCAAGACAAGGATGAGCGATCTACCAGAAAGGTGGAGGAAGTAGAGCAAGACAAGGATGAGGGATCTACCAGAAAGTGGAAGAAGTAGAGCAAGACAAGGATGAGGGATCTACCCGAAAGGTAGAAGAAGTAGAGCAAGACAAGGATGAGGGATCTACCAGAAAGGTGGAAGAAGTAGAGCAAGACAAGGATGATGGATCTACCAGAAAGGTGGAAGAAGTAGAGTAAGACAAGGATGAGGGATCTACCCGAAAGGTAGAAGAAGTAGAGCAAGACAAGGATGAGGGATCTACCAGAAAGGTGGAAGAAGTAGAGCAAGACAAGGATGATGGATCTACCAGAAAGGTGGAAGAAGTAGAGTAAGACAAGGATGAGGGATCTACCAGAAAGGTGGAAGAAGTAGAGACAGCAAGGATGAGGGATAGCTTACAGTCTATGAGGATGAGGGGGACACAAGAGCTTACAGTCTATGAGGATGAGGGGGTGACACAAGAGCTTACAGTCTATGAGGATGAGGGGAGACACAAGAGCTTACAGTCTATGAGGATGAGGGGGTGACACAAGAGCTTACAGTCTATGAGGATGAGGAGAGACACAAGAGCTTACAGTCTATGAGGATGAGGGAGGACACAAGAGCTTACAGTCTATGAGGATGAGGGGGTGACACAAGAGCTTACAGTCTATGAGGATGAGGGGGTGACACAAGAGCTTACAGTCTATGAGGATGAGGAGGGACACAAGAGCTTACAGTCTATGAGGATGAGGGGAGACACAAGAGCCTACAGTCTATGAGGATAAGGGGGGACACACAAGAGCTTACAGTCTATGAGGATGAGGGGGTGACACAAGAGCGTACAGTCTATGAGGATGAGGGTTGACACAAGTGCTTAAAGTCTATGAGGAGGAGGGGTGACACAAGAGCTTACAGTCTATGGGGATGAGGTGGTGACACAAGAGCTTACAGTCTATGGGGATGAGGTGGTGACACAAGAGCTTACAGTCTATGAGGATGAGGGGAGACACAAGAGCCTACAGTCTATGAGGATAAGGGGGACACACAAGAGCTTACAGTCTATGAGGAGGAGGGGTGACACAAGAGCTTACAGTCTATGAGGATAAGGGGGGGACACAAGAGCTTACAGTCTATGAGGATGAGGGGAGACACAAGAGCTTACAGTATATGAGGATGAGGGGAGACACAAGAGCTTACAGTCTATGAGGATGAGGGGGGACACAAGAGCTTACAGTCTATGAGGATAAGGGGGGACACACAAGAGCTTACAGTCTATGAGGATGAGGGGGTGACACAAGAGCTTACAGTCTATGAGGATGAGGGTGACACAAGAGCTTACAGTCTATGAGGATGAGGGGGTGACACAAGAGCTTACAGTCTATGAGGAAGAGGGGGAGGACACAAGAGCTTACAGTCTATGAGGATGAGGGGGGACACAAGAGCTTACAGTCTATGAGGATGAGCGGGACACAAGAGCTTACAGTCTATGAGGATGAGGGGGTGACACAAGAGCTTACAGTCTATGAGGATGAGGGGGTTACACAAGAGCTTACAGTCTTTGAGGATGAGGGGGGACACAAGAGCTTACAGTCTATGAGGAGGAGGGGGGACACAAGAGCTTACAGTCTATGAGGATGAGGGGTGACACAAGAGCTTACAGTCTATGAGGATGAGGGGGTGACACAAAAGCTTACAGTCTATGAGGATGAGGGGGACACAAGAGATTACAGTCTATGAGGATGAGGGGGTGACACAAGAGCTTACAGTCTATGAGGAGGAGGGGGGACACAAGAGCTTACAGTCTATGAGGAGGAGGGGGGACACAAGAGCTTACAGTCTATGGGGATGAGGTGGTGACACAAGAGCTTACAGTCTATGAGGATGAGGGGGGACACAAGAGCTTACAGTCTATGAGGATGAGGGGGGGACACACAAGAGCTTACAGTCTGTGAGGATGAGGGGGAGACAAGAGCTTACAGTCTATGAGGAAGAGGGGGGGACACAAGAGCTTACAGTCTATGAGGATAAGGGGGGACACACAAGAGCTTACAGTCTGTGAGGATGAGGGGGAGACAAGAGCTTACAGTCTATGAGGAAGAGGGGGGGACACAAGAGCTTACAGTCTATGAGGATGAGGGGGGGACAAGAGCTTACAGTCTATGAGGAAGAGGGGGGGACACAAGAGCTTACAGTCTATGAGGATGAGGGGGTGACACAAGAGCTTACAGTCTATGAGGATGAGGGGGTGACACAAGAGCTTACAGTCTATGGGGATGAGGGGGGACACAAGAGCTTACAGTCTATGGGGATGAGGTGGTGACACAAGAGCGAATCCTATCCAGAAGAGGAGTCAGAGCCAAGACTAGGTAAGAAATACCAGAGACCTATAACAGCAAGTACAACCAAGCGCATAACTAAAAAAAAACAACATTTGCCAAAGGCAAATCCATCATCCAGGAAGATGGACCAGAGCAAAGGAAAGAACCAGAACCAAGGCACAAAAGTCAACAATGTATCTGGAGCAGAGAAGAGATGAGTCCTACCTAAACAATTGATCCGAGCCAAAGATAAACTTAGAACCAACCCTGGAAAGGACAGCATTGACCTGGAGGAGAGCAAGGAGTCTTACCATGCAATGGATCAGAACCAGGGAAAAATCTAGAACTCTGCTAGGAAAGGTCTCCACAGACCTGGAAAAGGACAAGACTTCTGGATGGAGAAAATGGATTGAAGCCGAGAATGGAACCAGGAGTG
Organism: Engystomops pustulosus; assembly: GCF_040894005.1. Taxonomy (NCBI): domain Eukaryota; kingdom Metazoa; phylum Chordata; class Amphibia; order Anura; family Leptodactylidae; genus Engystomops; species Engystomops pustulosus. The sequence continues at coordinate 265,494,170 of NC_092412.1, forward strand.
AGCGAGGAGGAGATTCTATAGATCCAGAGTAGATCAGGTGTGAGATCCCCAACCAGAAGATGGATCAGAACCAAGCTTGAAGAGGTACCACAGATGTAGAGAGAAGCAATGATGAGGTTCTAACCCATAAGATGGATCAGAGCTAAGAATCACCATAACTAATCAAGAAGCGGGATAGCATGGACCTGGAAGTCCTACCACCAAGATGGATCAGAGCCAAGGACTGAACCATGGACCTTGAGCAGAACATGTGTCATATATCGGGTGATTCCCTCGGCTCTGGGGACATGATTGGGCTTTTCGGGTTGTGACCACATGGATTAGCGGTGGAACAGTTGGTCATCCTTGTTTTCATGCCACTAAATTTCATTAGAAAAGTTCCTGATGGAGAAATAATTCCTCCCACTCAGAATCAGATCATCACAGCCCCCCCGAGAACCTGGTGCCCCCCCCCCACCGAGAACCTGGTGCCCCCCCCCACCGAGAACCTGGTGCCTCCCCCGAGAACCTGGTGCCCCCCCCCCCGAGAACCTGGTGCCCCCCGAGAACCTGGTGCCCCCCCCCACCGAGAACCTGGTGCCCCCCCACTGAGAACCTGGTGCCCCCCCTGAGAACCTGGTGCCCCCCCGAGAACCTGGTGCCCCCCCGAGAACCTGGTGCCCCCCGAGAACCTGGTGCCCCCCACAGATGTGGCATGTACCCCAGTAAGACATGGTGTGAGTTATGAGGCGCGGCGGGGGATCTGCAGAACTTGCGCCGTTCTTGGCTGCACTGGACCCGGGTCACATGGAGAAGAGATGAGGAACCTCCCGCACATGTTCCCATCAGGGGGTCCCGCTACATGTGTGCCCAGTGTCTCCTCACACAGGCGGGCGCCCCAGGGTCCCCGACTGATAATCATTACAGCCGGAACACCAACCAGGACGAGATGGACCTATTATACTCCATACATCACATAACATATACCGCCATAGTGTGTCTGACAAGGACTAAGGGACCAGGGTCCTACAAGCAATGCAGGAACCTCCATGTGTTACTATATGTGTGAGCAGTGTATGGCGGTATCATCCGGGTGCTATATATGGTTATTTGAGCATTGGATGAGGTACAGGTGCGGGATGAGGTACAGGTGCGGGATTAGGTACAGGATGAGGTAGAGGTACAGGTACGGGATGAGGTAGAGGTGCAGGATGAGGTACAGATGCGGGATGAGGCAGAGGTGCAGGATGAGGCAGAGGTGCAGGATGAGGCAGAGGTGCAGGATGAGGTAGAGGTTCAGGATGAGGTAGAGGTTCAGAATGAGGTGCAGGATGAGGTACAGATGTGGGATGAGGCAGAGGTGCAGGATGAGGCAGAGGTGCGGGATGAGGCAGAGGTGCGGGATGAGGCAGAGGTGCGGGATGAGGCAGAGGTGCGGGATGAGGCAGAGGTGCGGGATGAGGCAGAGGTGCGGGATGAGGCAGAGGTGCGGGATGAGGCAGAGGTGCGGGATGAGGCAGAGGTGCGGGATGAGGCAGAGGTGCAGGATGAGGTAGAGGTTCAGAATGAGGTGCAGGATGAGGTACAGATGTGGGATGAGGCAGAGGTGCAGGATGAGGCAGAGGTGCGGGATGAGGCAGAGGTGCGGGATGAGGCAGAGGTGCGGGATGAGGCAGAGGTGCGGGATGAGGCAGAGGTGCGGGATGAGGCAGAGGTGCGGGATGAGGCAGAGGTGCGGGATGAGGTACAGGTGCAGGATGAGGTACAGGTGCAGGATGAGGTACAGGTACAGGATGTGGCACAGGTGCAGGATGAGGTACAGGTGCAGGATGAGGTGTAGAATGAGGTACAGGTACAGGATGTGGCACAGGTGCGGGATGAGGTAGAGGTGCAGGATGAGGCACAGGTGCAGGATAAGGCAGAGGTGCGGGATGAGGTACAGGTGCAGGATGAGGCACAGGTGCAGGACACCGTCAGGTGCAGGATGATTTGCCCCCCTGGTATTGGAGGGGCACATGGCAGGTGTCGGGTGCTGAGGGGGTGACGCTCGCCCCGGGTCGTGTTGGTGTTTATATGGAGAATGTCTGGTGGTTGATGCGGTGGTGACAGGATGAGATTGCTGCGTGTCTCGCCCTCCACATGTCTTCTCCTCCATCTCTTGGCCCTCACTCTTTGTTTTTTCCAAAAAATGTTTCAGAAAAGTAAAAAAAATGATTTCTCCCTGGAAATGGCTGGAGTGAAGCGGAGCAGCGCGGATCCTGAGTGCAGCGCGCGTCGTCGTACACAAAATTTACCCCACGTGCAGAAAGGAATGGGAGAGGAGGATGGCGGAGGGGGGGGGGGGGATGGGGGTTTGTCAGGACCCTCGCATCACCTCATTCATCCTGCAGAGAGATAGCGGGGTCCAGGGAGGAGATTTGAGGCGCTCGCCGCCCCCCGCGTTCTCCAGCAAATTTTATGGGGCAGTTTGGGTTATTTTATTATTTCGCAGCGGGCTGGGGGCTCGGAGGAGAAGCTCCAGATGTTGTGTGGAACGTGGTGGAAACAAGCTGTAAAAACCCCCGGCCGTAAAATAGACATAAAACGTCCGCTCCGCCCCTGCCACACATCTGCCACGTCCAGCTGTGTGTTCCCACTGCTGTCAGCGCCTCGGGAAACGCGATACCCTGATTTCACCCCAATTAGGCTGTGGAGCTGGAGCACCGGCTGGGGGCGCAGCCCTAATTGGCCTCTTTATAGACCCTGACTCCCTGTCACACGGCCCCACCGGGGCACCCCAAAATCTCATCAACATCCATGCAAATAGTGATCCCACTGGTGACACCCCAACATCACCTCTCATTCATGGATGGATGGACAAGGTGCTGACCCCTGGTGATCCTCCTTAAAACTATCCAGAATATCTCTGCCACTCAGAACATCTATATCCCTCACTGCATCTTAGAATTTTCTAAAACATCTCTGCCCCTCAGCTCATCTCCTAGAACTTCCTAGAACATCTCTGCTCCTCAGTACATCTCCCAGAACTTCCTAGAACATCTCTGCCCCTCAGTACATCTCCTAGAACTTCCTAGAACATCTCTGCCCCTCAGTACATCTCCTAGAACTTCCTAGAACATCTCTGCCCCTCAGTACATCTCCTAGAACATCTCTGCCCCTCACTATATCTCCTAGAACTTTCTAGAACATCTCTGCCCCTCACTATATCTCCTAGAACTTCCTAGAACATCTCTGCCCCTCAGTACATCTCCTAGAACTTCCTAGAATATCTCTGCCCCTCACTATATCTCCTAGAACTTCCTAGAACATCTCTGCCCCTCAGTACATCTCCTAGAACTTCCTAGAACATCTCTGCCCCTCAGTACATCTCCTAGAACTTCCTAGAACATCTCTGCCCCTCAGTACATCTCCTAGAACTTCCTAGAACATATCTGCCCCTCAGTACATCTCCTAGAACTTCCTAGAACATCTCTGCCCCTCAGTACATCTCCTAGAACTTCCTAGAACATCTCTGCCCCTCATTACATCTCCTAGAACTTCCTAGAACGTCTCTGCCCCTCAGTACATCTCCTAGAACTTCCTAGAACATCTCTGCCCCTCAGTACATCTCCTAGAACTTCCTAGAACATCTCTGCCCCTCATTACATCTCCTAGAACTTCCTAGAACATCTCTGCCCCTCAGTACATCTCCTAGAACATCTCTGCCCCTCACTATATCTCCTAGAACTTTCTAGAACATCTCTGCCCCTCAGTACATCTCCTAGAACTTCCTAGAACATCTCTGCCCCTCAGTACATCTCCTAGAACTTCCTAGAACATCTCTGCCTCTCAGTACATCTCCTAGAACTTCCTAGAACATCTCTGCCCCTCACTATATCTCCTAGAACGTCTCTGCCCCTCAGTACATCTCCTAGAACTTCCTAGAACATCTCTGCCCCTCAGTACATCTCCTAGAACTTCCTAGAACATCTCTGCCCCTCAGTACATCTCCTAGAACTTCCTAGAACATCTCTGCCCCTCAGTACATCTCCTAGAACTTCCTAGAACATCTCTGCCCCTCAGTACATCTCCTAGAACTTCCTAGAACATCTCTGCCCCTCAGTACATCTCCTAGAACTTCCTAGAACATCTCTGCCTCTCAGTACATCTCCTAGAACTTCCTAGAACATCTCTGCCCCTCACTATATCTCCTAGAACATCTCTGCCCCTCAGTACATCTCCTAGAACTTCCTAGAACATCTCTGCCCCTCAGTACATCTCCTAGAACTTCCTAGAACATCTCTGCCTCTCAGTACATCTCCTAGAACTTCCTAGAACATCTCTGCCCCTCACTATATCTCCTAGAACGTTCTAGAACATCTCTGCCCCTCACTATATCTCCTAGAACTTCCTAGAACATCTCTGCCCCTCACTATATCTCCTAGAACTTTCTAGAACATCTCTGCCCCTCACTATATCTCCTAGAACTTCCTAGAACATCTCTGCCCCTCAGTACATCTCCTAGAACATCTCTGCCCCTCAGTACATCTCCTAGAACTTCCTAGAACATCTCTGCCTCTCAGTACATCTCCTAGAACTTCCTAGAACATCTCTGCCTCTCAGTACATCTCCTAGAACTTCCTAGAACATCTCTGCCCCTCACTATATCTCCTAGAACGTTCTAGAACATCTCTGCCCCTCACTATATCTCCTAGAACTTCCTAGAACATCTCTGCCCCTCACTATATCTCCTAGAACTTTCTAGAACATCTCTGCCCCTCACTATATCTCCTAGAACTTCCTAGAACATCTCTGCCCCTCAGTACATCTCCTAGAACTTCCTAGAACATCTCTGCCCCTCAGTACATCTCCTAGAACTTTCTAGAACATCTCTGCCCCTCAGTACATCTCCTAGAACTTCCTAGAACATCTCTGCCCCTCAGTACATCTCCTAGAGCTTCCTAGAACATCTCTGCCCCTCACTACATCTCCTAGAACTTCCTAGAACGTCTCTGCCCCTCAGTACATCTCCTAGAACTTCCTAGAACGTCTCTGCCCCTCAGTACATCTCCTAGAACTTCCTAGAACATATCTGCCCCTCAGTACATCTCCTAGAACTTCCTAGAACATATCTGCCCCTCAGTACATCTCCTAGAACTTCCTAGAACATATCTGCCCCTCAGTACATCTCCTAGAACTTCCTAGAACATCTCTGCCACTCAGTACATCTCCTAGAACTTCCTAGAACATCTCTGCCCTTCAGTACATCTCCTAGAACTTCCTAGAACATCTCTGCCACTCAGTACATCTCCTAGAACTTCCTAGAACATCTCTGCCCCTCAGTACATCTCCTAGAACTTCCAAGAACATCTCTGCCCCTCATTACATCTCCTAGAACTTCCTAGAACATCTCTGCCCCTCATTACATCTCCTAGAACTTCCTAGAACATATATGCCCCTCACTACATCTCCTAGAACTTCCTAGAACATCTCTGCCCCTCAGTACATCTCCTAGAACTTCCTAGAATGTTTCTGCCCCTCAGTACATCTCCTAGAACTTCCTAGAACATCTCTGCCCATCAGTACATCTCCTAGAACTTCCTAGAACGTCTCTGCCCCTCAGTACATCTCCTAGAACTTCCTAGAACGTTTCTGCCCCTCACTACATCTCCTAGAACTTCCTAGAACGTTTCTGCCCCTCAGTACATCTCCTAGAACTTCCTAGAACGTTTCTGCCCCTCAGTACATCTCCTAGAACTTCCTAGAACATCTCTGCCCATCAGTACATCTCCTAGAACTTCCTAGAACGTCTCTACCCCTCAGTACATCTCCTAGAACTTCCTAGAACATATCTGCCCCTCAGTGCATCTCCTAGAACTTCCTAGAACATCTCTGCCACTGAGTACATCTCCTAGAACTTCCTAGAACATCTCTGCCCCTCAGTACATCTCCTAGAACTTCCTAGAACATATCTGCCCCTCAGTACATCTCCTAGAACTTCCTAGAACATCTCTGCCACTCAGTACATCTCCTAGAACTTCCTAGAACATCTCTGCCCCTCAGTACATCTCCTAGAACTTCCTAGAACATCTCTGCCCCTCATTACATCTCCTAGAACTTCCTAGAACATCTCTGCCCCTCAGTACATCTCCTAGAACTTCCTAGAATGTTTCTGCCCCTCAGTACATCTCCTAGAACTTCCTAGAACATCTCTGCCCCTCAGTACATCTCCTAGAACTTCCTAGAACATCTCTGCCCCTCAGTACATCTCCTAGAACGTCTCTGCCCCTCAGTACATCTCCTAGAACTTCCTAGAACGTTTCTGCCCCTCACTACATCTCCTAGAACTTCCTAGAACGTTTCTGCCCCTCACTACATCTCCTAGAACTTCCTAGAACGTTTCTGCCCCTCAGTACATCTCCTAGAACGTCTCTGCCCCTCAGTACATCTCCTAGAACTTCCTAGAACGTTTCTGCCCCTCAGTACATCTCCTAGAACATCTCTGCCCCTCATTACATCTCCTAGAACTTCCTAGAACATATCTGCCCCTCAGTACATCTCCTAGAACTTCCTAGAACGTTTCTGCCCCTCAGTACATCTCCTAGAACTTCCTAGAACGTTTCTGCCCCTCAGTACATCTCCTAGAACTTCCTAGAACGTTTCTGCCCCTCAGTACATCTCCTAGAACTTCCTAGAACGTTTCTGCCCCTCAGTACATCTCCTAGAACTTCCTAGAACATCTCTGCCCCTCAGTACATCTCCTAGAACTTCCTAGAACGTTTCTGCCCCTCAGTACATCTCCTAGAACTTCCTAGAACATCTCTGCCCCTCAGTACATCTCCTAGAACTTCCTAGAACGTTTCTGCCCCTCAGTACATCTCCTAGAACTTTCTAGAACATCTCTGCCCCTCACTATATCTCCTAGAACTTCCTAGAACATCTCTGCCCCTCAGTACATCTCCTAGAACTTCCTAGAACGTTTCTGCCCCTCATTACATCTCCTAGAACTTCCTAGAACATATCTGCCCCTCAGTACATTTCCTAGAACATCTCTGCCCCTCAGTACATCTCCTAGAACTTCCTAGAACGTTTCTGCCCCTCAGTACATCTCCTAGAACTCCCTAGAACATCTCTGCCCCTCTTTACATCTCCTAGAATTTCCTAGAACATCTCTGCCCATCAGTACATCTCCTAGAACTTCCTAGAACATCTCTGCCCCTCAGTACATCTCCTAGAACTTCCTAGAACGTCTCTTTCCCTCAGTACATCTCCTAGAACTTCTCTGGTTCTGCTGCACAGGTGACAGAAGTGGCTAAGACCCTCCTGGACGCTGGGGAGACGCTGCCTCCTGCGCTGGTGGCCAAACTGCTCAAGTTCCAGTTCCTGATCATCAAACAGAAGGATCTGCAGAGGAGGGAGGCAGAGAAGAAGGTGAGGTCCCACCACTGCCTGTAGGGGGCACTCATGAGATACAGATATGATTCATAAATAATATCATCAATAATTACAATATTAATATAATATTTAAATTGTCTTCATTTACATTTTCTACATCTTAGTCTTCTAGCAAATAAATAAATAAAAGAAACGTTTGGATAATTATGAATAAACATTTATCCCAGACATTTATCATAGATCTATGTGCTCTGATTCACCACCTCATAGATCCAGAAGATAGACCAAATACAACACCAGAACCATGATCTATGCATAAATGCAGCACCGGAACCAAGTTATGTATATAGATACAGCACCAGAACCATGTTCTATACATAAATACAGCACCAGAACCAAGTTATGTATATAAATACAGCACCAGAACCATGTTCTATACATAACTACAGCACCAGAACCAAGTTATATATATAAATTCAGCACCAGAACCAAGTTCTATACATAAATGCTGCACCAGAACCAAGTTATGTATATAAATACAGCACCAGAACCATGTTCTATACATAAATGCTGCACCAGAACCAAGTTATGTATATAAATACAGCACCAGAATTATGTTCTATACATAAATGCTGCACCAGAACCAAGTTTTATGCATTAATACAGCACCACAACCATGTTCTATACATAAATACAGCTCCAGAACCAAGATATATACATAAATGCAGTAACAGACCCAAGCTCAGTGTATAAATATTGAGTGTTATTACCCTGCAGACTGTAGGGCATGTTTTAGCTCTGATCATGTGAAGAACACAAATGGACATCACTCCTGACACGTCTGTTTTAGTAAATACTTCTATTCCCCATGAAGTAACAATTTGAAATCTCCCCTTCCTCCAAATTCTAGATTATGCTTCCAATATGCCTCTGAATATGTACAGATAAATAGACAACTAGGTGTCTACTACTGCTGTAGCTCCATGTATGGCTGTGTACTGCGGCTGTAGCTCCATGTATGGCTGTGTACTGTGGCTGTAGCTCCATGTGTGGCTGTGTACTGTGGCTGTAGCTCCATGTATGGCTGTGTACTGTGGCTGTAGCTCCATGTATGGCTGTGTACTGTGGCTGTAGCTCCATGTGTGGCTGTGTACTGCGGCTGTAGCTCCATGTATGGCTGTGTACTGTGGCTGTAGCTCCATGTGTGGCTGTGTACTGCGGCTGTAGCTCCATGTGTGGCTGTGTACTGTGGCTGTACCTCCATGTATGGCTGTGTACTGTGGCTGTAGCTCCATGTATGGCTGTGTACTGTGGCTGTACCTCCATGTATGGCTGTGTACTGTGGCTGTAGCTCCATGTATGGCTGTGTACTGTGGCTGTAGCTCCATGTGTGGCTGTGTACTGCGGCTGTAGCTCCATGTATGGCTGTGTACTGTGGCTGTAGCTCCATGTGTGGCTGTGTACTGCGGCTGTAGCTCCATGTGTGGCTGTGTACTGTGGCTGTACCTCCATGTATGGCTGTGTACTGTGGCTGTAGCTCCATGTATGGCTGTGTACTGTGGCTGTAGCTCCATGTATGGCTGTGTACTGTGGCTGTAGCTCCATGTATGGCTGTGTACTGCGGCTGTAGCTCCATGTATGGCTGTGTACTGTGGCTGTAGCTCCATGTATGGCTGTGTACTGCGGCTGTAGCTCCATGTATGGCTGTGTACTGCGGCTGTAGCTCCATGTATAGCTGTGTACTGGTGCTGTAGCTCCATGTATGGCTGTGTACTGCGGCTGTAGCTCCATGTATGGCTGTGTACTGTGGCTGTAGCTCCATGTATGGCTGTGTACTGCTCCTGTAGCTTCATGTATGGCTGTGTACTGCGGCTGTAGCTCCATGTATGGCTGTGTACTGTGGCTGTAGCTCCATGTATGGCTGTGTACTACTGCTGTAGCAACATGTATGGCTGTGTACTGTGGCTGTAGCTCCATGTATGGCTGTGTACTGGTGCTGTAGCTCCATGTATGGCTGTGTACTGTGGCTGTAGCTCCATGTGTGGCTGTGTACTGCGGCTGTAGCTCCATGTATGGCTGTGTACTGTGGCTGTAGCTGCATGTATGGCTGTGTACTGTGGCTGTAGCTCCATGTATGGCTGTGTACTGTGGCTGTAGCTCCATGTATGGCTGTGTACTGCGGCTGTAGCTCCATGTATGGCTGTGTACTGTGGCTGTAGCCTCATGTATGTCTGCGTACTGCGGCTGTAGCTCCATGTATGGCTGTGTACTGGTGCTGTAGCTCCATGTATGGCTGTGTACTGCGACTGTAGCTCCATGTATGGCTGTGTACTGGTGCTGTAGCTCCATGTATGGCTGTGTACTGTGGCTGTAGCCTCATGTATGTCTGCGTACTGCGGCTGTAGCTCCATGTATGGCTGTGTACTGGTGCTGTAGCTCCATGTATGGCTGTGTACTGTGGCTGTAGCCTCATGTATGTCTGCGTACTGCGGCTGTAGCTCCATGTATGTCTGTGTACTGCGGCTGTAGCTACATGTATGGCTGTGTACTGTGGCTGTAGCTCCATGTTTGGCTGTGTACTGTGGCTGTAGCCTCATGTATGTCTGCGTACTGCGGCTGTAGCTCCATGTATGGCTGTGTACTGCGGCTGTAGCTACATGTATGGCTGTGTACTGTGGCTGTAGCTCCATGTTTGGCTGTATACTGCTCCTCTAGATCCAGGTATGGCTAAAGGAGGTGCAGTACATTTGGACACAGGATGCTATTATGGGTCCTCCATAGCAACTGATAAATCACAAAGTCAGTTTTTTCCTGGTTTCTTGAATCATCCGTCAATTTAAGATTTTAGGAGAAATAGTCCAATCCCAGCGCTGGAAAGATATGAGAATTATGTTTCTAGATATGTAGATCAATCTGATGGTGATTAATAATGGCCATTCTCTTAGCTGCCTGAAGACAAACTAAAACAGAAGCCAAATAAAAGTGCAAGAGCCAAACCTTCCAGTGCCAGAGGCTCAGCCAAAGCCAAAGGAAAGAAGGGGCCAGAAAATCCCCCTCCGGTGAAGAAGGAGACGGCACTCAAGCGCCGGGGGGAAGAAGAAGACACCAACATTTATATAGGTGAGGAAGATCTACAAGACTATAACTACTATAATACTGCCCCCTATGTACAGGAATATAACTACTATAATACTGCCCCCTATGTACAGGAATATAACTACTATAATACTGCCCCCTATGTACAGGAATATAACTACTATAATACTGCCCCTATGTACAGGAATATAACTACTATAATACTGCCCCTATGTACAGGAATATAACTGCTATAATACTGCCCCCTATGTACAGGAATATAACTACTATAATACTGCCCCTATGTACAGGGATATAACTACTATAATACTGCCCCTATGTACAGGAATATAACTGCTATAATACTGCCCCCTATATACAGGAATATAACTACTATAATACTGCTCCCTATGTACAAGAATATAACTACTATAATACTGCCCACTATGTACAGGAATATAACTACTATAATACTGCCCCCTATGTACAAGAATATAACTACTATAATACTGCCCCCTATGTACAGGAATATAACTACTATAATACTGCCCCCTATGTACAGGAATATAACTACTATAATACTGCCCCCTATGTACAGGAATATAACTACTATAATACTGCTCCCTATGTACAGGAATATAACTACTATAATACTGTCCCCTATGTACAGGAATATAACTACTATAATACTGCCCCCTATGTACAGGAATATAACTCCTATAATACTGCTCCCTATGTACAGGAATATAACTACTATAATACTGCCCCCTATGTACAGGAATATAACTACTATAATACTGCCCCCTATGTACAAGAATATAACTACTATAATACTGCCCCTATGTACAGGAATATAACTACTATAATACTGCCCCCTATGTACAGGAATATAACTACTATAATACTGCCCCCTATGTACAGGAATATAACTACTATAATACTGCCCCCTATGTACAGGAATATAACTACTATAATACTGCCCCTATGTACAGGAATATAACTACTATAATACTGCCCCCTATGTACAGGAATATAACTACTATAATACTGCCCCCTATGTACAAGAATATAACTACTATAATACTGCCCCCTATGTACAAGAATATAACTACTATAATACTGCCCCCTATGTACAAGAATATAACTACTATAATACTGCCCCCTATGTACAGGAATATAACTACTATAATACTGCCCCCTATGTACAAGAATATAACTACTATAATACTGCCCCCCTATGTACAAGAATATAACTACTATAATACTGCCCCCTATGTACAGGAATATAACTACTATAATACTGCCCCCTATGTACAAGAATATAACTACTATAATACTGCCCCATATGTACAGGAATATAACTACTATAATACTGCCCCCCTATGTACAAGAATATAACTACTATAATACTGCCCCATATGTACAGGAATATAACTACTATAATACTGCCCCCTATGTACAGGAATATAACTACTATAATACTGCCCCCTATGTACAAGAATATAACTACTATAATACTGCCCCCTATGTACAGGAATATAACTACTATAATACTGCCCCCTATGTACAGGAATATAACTACTATAATACTGCCCCCTATGTACAGGAATATAACTACTATAATACTGCCCCCTATGTACAAGAATATAACTACTATAATACTGCCCCTATGTACAAGAATATAACTACTATAATACTGCCCCCTATGTACAGGGATATAACTACTATAATACTGTCCCCTATGTACAGGAATATAACTACTATAATACTGTCCCCTATGTACAGGGATATAACTACTATAATACTGTCCCCTATGTACAAGAATATAACTACTATAATACCGCCCCCTATGTACAAGAATATAACTACTATAATACTGCCCTCTATGTACAGGAATATAACTACTATAATACTGCTCCCTATGTACAGGAATATAACTACTATAATACTGCCCCTATGTACAGGAATATAACTACTATAATACTGCCCCCTATGTACAGGAATATAACTACTATAATACTGCCCCTATGTACAGGAATATAACTACTATAATACTGCCCCCTATGTACAAGAATATAACTACTATAATACTGCCTCCTATGTACAAGAATATAACTACTATAATACTGCCCCCTATGTACAGGAATATAACTACTATAATACTGCCCCCTCTGTACAGGAATATAACTACTATAATACTGCCTCCTATGTACAAGAATATAACTACTATAATACCGCCCCCTATGTACAGGGATATAACTACTATAATACTGCCCCCTATGTACAAGAATATAACTACTATAATACTGCCCCCTATGTACAAGAATATAACTACTATAATACCGCCCCCTATGTACAGGGATATAACTACTATAATACCGCCCCCTATGTACAGGAATATAACTACTATAATACTGCCCTCTATGTACAGGAATATAACTACTATAATACTGCCCCCTATGTACAGGAATATAACTACTATAATACTGCTCCCTATGTACAAGAATATAACTACTATAATACTGCCTCCTATGTACAGGAATATAACTACTATAATACTGCCCCCTATGTACAGGAATATAACTACTATAATACTGCCCCCTATGTACAGGAATATAACTACTATAATACTGCCCCCTATGTACAGGAATATAACTACTATAATACTGCCCCCTATGTACAGGAATATAACTACTATAATACTGCCCCCTATGTACAGGAATATAACTACTATAATACTGCCCCCTATGTACATGAATATAACTACTATAATACTGCCCCCTATGTACAGGAATATAACTACTATAATACTGCCCCCTATGTACAGGAATATAACTACTATAATACTGCCCCCTATGTACAGGAATATAACTACTATAATACTGCCCCCTATGTACAGGAATATAACTACTATAATACTGCCCCCTATGTACAGGAATATAACTACTATAATACTGCCCCCTATGTACAGGGATATAACTACTATAATACTGCCCCCTATGTACAGTGATATAACTACTATAATACTGTCCCCTATGTACAAGAATATAACTACTATAATACTGCCCCCTATGTACAGGGATATAACTACTATAATACTGTCCCCTATGTACAGGGATATAACTACTATAATACTGTCCCCTATGTACAAGAATATAACTACTATAATACCGCCCCCTATGTACAAGAATATAACTTCTATAATACTGCCCTCTATGTACAGGAATATAACTACTATAATACTGCTCCCTATGTACAGGAATATAACTACTATAATACTGCCCCCTATGTACAAGAATATAACTACTATAATACTGCCTCCTATGTACAAGAATATAACTACTATAATACTGCCCCCTATGTACAGGAATATAACTACTATAATACTGCCCCCTATGTACAGGAATATAACTACTATAATACTGCCTCCTATGTACAAGAATATAACTACTATAATACCGCCCCCTATGTACAGGGATATAACTACTATAATACTGCCCCCTATGTACAAGAATATAACTACTATAATACCGCCCCCTATGTACAAGAATATAACTACTATAATACTGCCCCCTATGTACAGGAATATAACTACTATAATACTGCCCCCTATGTACAGGAATATAACTACTATAATACTGCCCCCTATGTACAGGAATATAACTACTATAATACTGCCCCCTATGTACAGGAATATAACTACTATAATACTGCCCCCTATGTACAGGAATATAACTACTATAATACTGCCCCCTATGTACAGGAATATAACTACTATAATACTGCCCCCTATGTACAGGAATATAACTACTATAATACTGCCCCTATGTACAGGAATATAACTACTATAATACTGCCCCCTATGTACAGGAATATAACTACTATAATACTGCCCCCTATGTACAAGAATATAACTACTATAATACTGCCTCCTATGTACAGGAATATAACTACTATAATACTGCCCCCTATGTACAGGAATATAACTACTATAATACTGCCCTCTATGTACAGGAATATAACTACTATAATACTGCCTCCTATGTACAAGAATATAACTACTATAATACTGCCCCCTATGTACAAGAATATAACTACTATAATACCGCCCCCTATGTACAGGAATATAACTACTATAATACTGCCCTCTATGTACAGGAATATAACTACTATAATACTGCCTCCTATGTACAAGAATATAACTACTATAATACCGCCTCCTATGTACAAGAATATAACTACTATAATACCGCCCCCTATGTACAGGAATATAACTACTATAATACCGCCCCCTATGTACAGGAATATAACTACTATAATACTGCCCCCTATGTACAAGAATATAACTACTATAATACTGCCTCCTATGTACAGGAATATAACTACTATAATACTGCCCCCTATGTACAGGAATATAACTACTATAATACTGCCCTCTATGTACAGGAATATAACTACTATAATACTGCCCCCTATGTACAGGAATATAACTACTATAATACTGCTCCCTATGTACAAGAATATAACTACTATAATACTGCCTCCTATGTACAGGAATATAACTACTATAATACTGCCCCCTATGTACAGGAATATAACTACTATAATACTGCCCCCTATGTACAGGAATATAACTACTATAATACTGCCCCCTATGTACAGGAATATAACTACTATAATACTGCCCCCTATGTACAGGGATATAACTACTATAATACTGCCCCCTATGTACAGGGATATAACTACTATAATACTGCCCCCTATGTACAGGAATATAACTACTATAATACTGCCCCCTATGTACAGGAATATAACTACTATAATACTGCCCCCTATGTACAAGAATATAACTACTATAATACTGCCCCCTATGTACAGGAATATAACTACTATAATACTGCCCCCTATGTACAGGAATATAACTACTATAATACTGCCCACTATGTACAGGAATATAACTACTATAATACTGCACCCTATGTACAAGAATATAACTACTATAATACTGCCCCCTATGTACAGGAATATAACTACTATAATACTGCCCCCTATGTACAGGAATATAACTACTATAATACTGCCCCCTATGTACAGGAATATAACTACTATAATACTGCCCCCTATGTACAAGAATATAACTACTATAATACTGCCCCCTATGTACAGGAATATAACTACTATAATACAGCCCCCTATGTACAAGAATATAACTACTATAATACTGCCCCTTATGTACAAGAATATAACTACTATAATACTGCCCCCTATGTACAGGAATATAACTACTATAATACTGCCCCCTATGTACAGGAATATAACTACTATAATACTGCCCCCTATGTACAAGAATATAACTACTATAATACTGCCCCCTATGTACAGGAATATAACTACTATAATACTGCCCCCCTATGTACAGGAATATAACTACTATAATACTGCCCCCTATGTACAGGAATATAACTACTATAATACTGCCCCCCTATGTACAGGAATATAACTACTATAATACTGCCCCCTATGTACAGGAATATAATTACTATAATACTGCCCCCTATGTACAGGGATATAACTACTATAATACTGCCCCCTATGTACAGGAATATAACTACTATAATACTGCCCCCTATGTACAGGAATATAACTCCTATAATACTCCCCCTATGTACAGGAATATAACTACTATAATACTGCCCCCTATGTACAGGAATATAACTACTATAATACTGCTCCCTATGTACAAGAATATAACTACTATAATACTGCCCCCTATGTACAGGAATATAACTACTATAATACTGCCCCCTATGTACAAGAATATAACTACTATAATACTGCCCCCTATGTACAGGAATATAACTACTATAATACTGCCCCCTATGTACAGGAATATAACTACTATAATACTGCCCCCTATGTACAGGAATATAACTACTATAATACTGCCCCCTATGTACAGGAATATAACTACTATAATACTGCCCCCTATGTACAGGAATATAACTACTATAATACTGCCCCCTATGTACAGGAATATAACTACTATAATACTGCCCCCTATGTACAAGAATATAACTACTATAATACTGCCCCCTATGTACAGGAATATAACTACTATAATACTGCCCCCTATGTACAGGAATATAACTACTATAATACTGCCCCCTATGTACAGGAATATAACTACTATAATACTGCCCCCTATGTACAGGAATATAACTACTATAATACTGCCCCCTATGTACAAGAATATAACTACTATAATACTGCCCCCTATGTACATGAATATAACTACTATAATACTGCCCCTATGTACAAGAATATAACTACTATAATACTGCCCCCTGGTGTGTCTGCAGATGATGAGCCTGATGACGGGGCTCAGCACTACATCCTGGTACTTGGGGTGTATCACCCGCAGATGGTCGCGCTCCTGGCTGATCTGGGTGTCTGTGTGTCCAGTGTGATCCGGATCTCCTCCCAGAACTATGCGGTGCTGCCGGCTGGTGAGGTGGGGTCCGGTTCTCCTGCAGATGGTAGGTGCCATGTGTCGGGCTGCGGCCCCACGGGGGTGGGGGGGCTATAGACCCCTGAATCTTACAGATTGTTGTGATCTTAGTTCTAGAAGCTGAAAAGCAGAAAACCGAAAGTCCCCGGAAATCTCTGCAGACCTTCTGGAAATATCTAGAGCCTATTCTGGAGTCTGGGGGCCCCGGGTCACCCCTCCCCCAGGTGGCCCGACTACAGTACCTGGTGAGAGAGAGCAGCCTGCCCAGCGACTGGGGCAACCCCGACAGCCAGGTCAGTGCAGCCGGGGTAATACAGGAGTGTGGGGTAATAGTGAGGGGTAAAACAGGTGTGTGGGGTAATAGTGAGGGGTAATACAGGTGTGTGGGGTAATAGTGAGGGGTAATACTAGTGTGTGGGGTAATAGTGAGGGGTAATACAGGTGTGTGGGGTAGTAGTGAGGGGTAATACAGGTGTGTGGGGTAATAGTGAGGGGTAATACAGGTGTGTGGGGTAATAGTGAGGGGTAGTACAGGTGTGTGGTGTAATAGTGAGGGGTAATACAGGTGTGTGGGGTAATAGTGAGGGGTAATACAGGAGTGTGGGGTAATAGTGAGGAGTAATACAGGTGTGTGGGGTAATAGTGAGGGGTAATACAGGTGTGTGGGGTAATAGTGAGGGGTAATACAGGTGTGTGGGGTAATTGTGAGGGGTAATACAGGTGTGTGGGGTAATAGTGAGGGGTAATTCCGGTGTGTGGGGTAATAGTGAGGGGTTATACAGGTGTGTGGGGTAATAGTGAGGGGTAATACAGGTGTGTGGGGTAGTAGTGAGGGGTAATACAGGTGTGTGGGGTAATAATGAGGGGTTATACAGGTGTGTGGGGTAATAGTGAGGGGTAATACAGGTGTGTGGGGTAATAGTGAGGGGTAATACAGGTGTATGGGGTAATAGTGAGGGGTAATACAGGTATGTGGGGTAATAGTGAGGGGTAATACAGGTGTATGGGGTAATAGTGAGGGGTAATACAGGTATGTGGGGTAATAGTGAGGGGTAATACAGGTGTGTGGGGTAATACTGAGGGGTAATACAGGTGTGTGGGGTAATAGTGAGTGGTAATTCCGGTGTGTGGGGTAATAGTGAGGGGTAATTCTGGGGTGTGGGGTAATAGTGAGGGGTAATTCCGGTGTGTGGGGTAGTAGTGAGGGGTGATACAGGTGTGTGGGGTAATAGTGAGTGGTAATTCCGGTGTGTGGGGTAATAGTGAGGGGTAATTCCGGTGTGTGGGGTAGTAGTGAGGGGTAATACAGGTGTGTGGGGTAATAATGAGGGGTTATACAGGTGTGTGGGGTAATACTGAGGGGTAATACAGGTGTGTGGGGTAATAGTGAGGGGTTATACAGGTGTGTGGGGTAATAGTGACGGATAATACAGGTGTGTGGGGTAATAGTGAGGGGTATTTCCGGTGTGTGGGGTAATAGTGAGGGGTAATTCCGGTGTTCGGGGTAATAGTGAGGGGTAATACAGGTGTGTGGGGTAATAGTAAGGGGTAATACAGGTGTGTGGGGTATTAATGAGGGGTAATACAGGTGTGTGGGGTAATAGTGAGGGGTAATACAGGTGTGTGGGGTAGTAGTGAGGGGTAATACAGTTGTGTGGGGTAGTAGTGAGGGGTAATACAGGTGTGTGGGGTAATAATGAGGGGTTATACAGGTGTGTGGGGTAATAGTGAGGGGTAATACAGATGTGTGGGGTAATAGTGAGGGGTATTTCCGGTGTGTGGGGTAATAGTGAAGGGTAATACAGGTGTGTGGGGTAATAGTGAGGGGTAATACAGGTGTGTGGGGTAATAGTGAGGGGTAATACAGGTGTGTGGGGTAATAGTGAGGGGTAATACAGGTGTGTGGGGTAATAGTGAAGGGTAATACAGGTGTGTGGGGTAATAGTGAGGGGTAATACAGGTGTGTGGGGTAATAGTGAGGGGTAATACAGGTGTGTGGGATAATAGTGAGGGGTAATACAGGTGTGTGGGGTAATAGTGAGGGGTAATACAGGTGTGTGGGATAATAGTGAGGGGTAATACAGGTGTGTGGGGTAATAGTGAGGGGTAATACAGGTGTGTGAGGTTATAGTGAGGGGTAATACAGGTGTGTGGGGTAATAGTGAGGGGTAATACAGGTGTGTGGGGTAATAGTGAGGGGTAATACAGGTGTGTGGGGTAATAGTGAGGGGTAATACAGGTGTGTGGGATAATAATGAGGGGTAATACAGGTGTGTGGTGTAATAGTGAGGGGTAATACAGGTGTGTGGGGTAATAGTGAGGGGTAATACAGGTGTGTGGGATAATAGTGAGGGGTAATACAGGTGTGTGGGGTAATAGTGAGGGGTAATTCCGGTGTGTGGGGTAATAGTGAGGGGTAATACAGGTGTGTGGGGTAATAGTGAGGGGTAATACAGGTGTGTAAGGTAATAGTGAGGGGTAATTCAGGTGTGTGGGGTAATAGTGAGGGGTAATACAGGTGTGTGGGATAATAGTGAGGGGTAATACAGGTGTGTGGGGTAATAGTGAGGGGTAATTCCGGCGTGTGGGGTAATAGTGAGGGGTAATTCCGGTGTGTGGGGTAATAGTGAGGGGTAATACAGGTGTGTGGGGTAATAGTGAGGGGTTATACAGGTGTGTGGGGTAATAGTGAGGGGTAATACAGGTGTGTGGGGTAATAGTGAGGGGTAATACAGGTGTGAGGGGTAATACAGGTGTGTGGGGTAATAGTGAGAGGTAATACAGGTGTGTGGGGTAATAGTGAGGGGTAATACAGGTGTGAGGGGTAATACAGGTGTGTGGGGTAATAGTGAGAGGTAATACAGGTGTGTGGGGTAATAGTGAGGGGTAATACAGGTGTGTGGGATAATAGTGAGGAGTAATACAGGTGTGTGGGGTAATAGTGAGGGGTAATACAGGTGTGTGGGGTAATAGTGAGGGGTAATACTAGTGTGTGGGATAATAGTAAGGGGTAATACAGGTGTGTGGGGTAATAGTGAGGGGTAATACAGGTGTGTGAGGTAATAGTGAGGGGTAATACAGGTGTGTGGGGTAATAGTGAGGGGTTATACAGGTGTGTGGGGTAATAGTGAGGGGTAATACAGGTGTGTGGGGTAATAGTGAGGGGTAATACAGGTTTGAGGGGTAATACAGGTGTGTGGGGTAATAGTGAGAGGTAATACAGGTGTGTGGGGTAATAGTGAGGGGTAATACAGGTGTGAGGGGTAATACAGGTGTGTGGGGTAATAGTGAGAGGTAATACAGGTGTGTGGGGTAATAGTAAGGGGTAATACAGGTGTGTGGGGTAATGCTGAGGGGTAATACAGGTGTGTGGGGTAATAGTGAGGGGTTATACAGGTGTTTGGGATAATAGTGAGGGGTAATACAGGTGTGTGGGGTAATAGTGAGGGGTAATACAGGTGTGTGGGGTAATAGTGAGGGGTGATACAGGTGTGTGGGGTAATAGTGAGGGGTAATACAGGTGTGTGGGGTAATAGTGAGGGGTTATACAGGTGTGTGGGGTAATAGTGAGGGGTAATACAGGTGTGTGGGGTAATAGTGAGGGGTAATACAGGTGTGAGGGGTAATACAGGTGTGTGGGGTAATAGTGAGGGGTAATACAGGTGTGTGGGGTAATAGTGAGGGGTAATTCCGGTGTGTGGGGTAATAGTGAGGGGTAATACAGGTGTGTGGGGTAATAGTAAGGGGTTATACAGGTGTGTGGGATAATAGTGAGGGGTAATACAGGTGTGTGGGGTAATAGTGAGGGGTAATACAGGTGTGTGGGGTAATAGTGAGGGGTGATACAGGTGTGTGGGGTAATAGTGAGGGGTAATACAGGTGTGTGGGGTAATAGTGAGGGGTAATACAGGTGTGTGGGGTAATAGTGTGGGGTAATACAGGTGTGTGGGGTAATAGTGAGGGGTAATACAGGTGTGTGGGGTAATAGTGAGGGGTAATACAGGTGTGTGGGGTAATAGTGAGGGGTAATACAGGTGTGTGGGGTAGTAGTGAGGGGTAATACAGGTGTGTGGGGTAATAGTGAGGGGTAATACAGGTTTGTGGGGTAATAGTGTGGGGTAATACAGGTGTGTGGGGTAATAGTGAGGGGTAATACAGGTGTGTGGGGTAATAGTGAGGGGTAATACAGGTGTGTGTGGTAATAGTGAGGGGTAATACAGGTGTGTGGGGTAATACAGGTGTGTGGGGTAATAACGAGGGGTAATACAGGTGTGTGAGGTAATAGTGAGGGGTAAAACAGGTGTGTGGGGTAATAGTGAGGGGTAATACGGTGTGTGGGGTAATAGTGAGGGGTTATACAGGTGTGTGGGGTAATAACGAGGGGTAATACAGGTGTGTGTGGTAATAGTGAGGGGTAATACAGGTGTGTGGGGTAATAACGAGGGGTAATACAGGTGTGTGGGGTAATAACGAGGGGTAATACAGGTGTGTGGGGTAATAGTGAGGGGTAATACAGGTGTGTGGGGTAATAACGAGGGGTAATACAGGTGTGTGAGGTAATAGTGAGGGGTAAAACAGGTGTGTGGGGTAATAGTGAGGGGTAATTCAGGTGTGTGGGGTAATAGTGAGGGGTAATACAGGTGTGTGGGGTAATAGTGAGGGGTAATTCAGGTGTGTGCAGTAATAGTGAGGGGTAATACAGGTGTGTGGGGTAATAGTGAGGGGTAATACAGGTGTGTGGGGTAATATTGAGGGGTAATTCCGGTGTGTGGAGTAATAGTGAGGGGTAATACAGGTGTGTGGGGTAATAGTGAGGGGTAATACAGGTGTGTGGGGTAATAGTGAGGGGTAATACAGGTGTGTGGGGTAATAGTGTGGGGTAATACAGGTGTGTGGGGTAATAGTGAGGGGTAATACAGGTGTGTGGGGTAATAGTGAGGGGTAATACAGGTGTGTGGGGTAATAGTGTGGGGTAATACAGGGGTGTGGGGTAATAGTGAGGGGTAATTCCGGTGTGTGGGGTAATAGTGAGGGGTAATACAGGTGTGTGGGGTAATAGTGAGGGGTAATACAGGTGTGTGGGATAATAGTGAGGGGTAATACAGGTGTGTGGGGTAATAGTGAGGGGTAATTCCGGTGTGTGGGGTAATAGTGAGGGGTAATTCCGGTGTGTGGGGTAATAGTGAGGGGTAATACAGGTGTATGGGGTAATAGTGAGGGGTTATACAGGTGTGTGGGGTAATAGTGAGGGGTAATACAGGTGTGTGGGGTAATAGTGAGGGGTAATACAGGTGTGAGGGGTAATACAGGTGTGTGGGGTAATAGTGAGAGGTAATACAGGTGTGTGGGGTAATAGTGAGGGGTAATACAGGTGTGTGGGATAATAGTGAGGGGTAATACAGGTGTGTGGGGTAATAGTGAGGGGTAATACAGGTTTGTGAGGTAATAGTGAGGGGTAATACAGGTGTGTGGGGTAATAGTGAGGGGTTATACAGGTGTGTGGGGTAATAGTGAGGGGTAATACAGGTGTGTGGGGTAATAGTGAGGGGTAATACAGGTGTGAGGGGTAATACAGGTGTGTGGGGTAATAGTGAGAGGTAATACAGGTGTGTGGGGTAATAGTGAGGGGTAATACAGGTGTGAGGGGTAATACAGGTGTGTGGGGTAATAGTGAGAGGTAATACAGGTGTGTGGGGTAATAGTAAGGGGTTATACAGGTGTGTGGGATAATAGTGAGGGGTAATACAGGTGTGTGGGGTAATAGTGAGGGGTAATACAGGTGTGTGGGGTAATAGTGAGGGGTGATACAGGTGTGTGGGGTAATAGTGAGGGGTAATACAGGTGTGTGGGGTAATAGTGAGGGGTTATACAGGTGTGTGGGGTAATAGTGAGGGGTAATACAGGTGTGTGGGGTAATAGTGAGGGGTAATACAGGTGTGAGGGGTAATACAGGTGTGTGGGGTAATAGTGAGAGGTAATACAGGTGTGTGGGGTAATAGTAAGGGGTTATACAGGTGTGTGGGATAATAGTGAGGGGTAATACAGGTGTGTGGGGTAATAGTGAGGGGTAATACAGGTGTGTGGGGTAATAGTGAGGGGTTATACAGGTGTGTGGGGTAATAACGAGGGGTAATACAGGTGTGTGTGGTAATAGTGAGGGGTAATACAGGTGTGTGGGGTAATAACGAGGGGTAATACAGGTGTGTGGGGTAATAGTGAGGGGTAATACAGGTGTGTGGGGTAATAGTGAGGGGTAATACAGGTGTGTGGGGTAATAGTGAGGGGTAATTCAGGTGTGTGCGGTAATATTGAGGGGTAAAACAGGTGTGTGGGGTAATAGTGAGGGGTAATTCAGGTGTGTGGGGTAATAGTGAGGGGTAATACAGGTGTGTGGGGTAATAGTGAGGGGTAATTCAGGTGTGTGCGGTAATAGTGAGGGGTAATACAGGTGTGTGGGGTAATAGTGAGGGGTAATACAGGTGTGTGGGGTAATATTGAGGGGTAATTCCGGTGTGTGGAGTAATAGTGAGGGGTAATACAGGTGTGTGGGGTAATAGTGAGGGGTAATACAGGTGTGTGGGGTAATAGTGAGGGGTAATACAGGTGTGTGGGGTAATAGTGAGGGGTAATACAGGTGTGTGGGGTAATAGTGTGGGGTAATACAGGTGTGTGGGGTAATAGTGAGGGGTAATACAGGTGTGTGGGGTAATAGTGAGGGGTAATACAGGTGTGTGGGGTAATAGTGTGGGGTAATACAGGGGTGTGGGGTAATAGTGAGGGGTAATTCCGGTGTGTGGGGTAATAGTGAGGGGTAATACAGGTGTGTGGGGTAATAGTGAGGGGTAATACAGGTGTGTGGGATAATAGTGAGGGGTAATACAGGTGTGTGGGGTAATAGTGAGGGGTAATTCCGGTGTGTGGGGTAATAGTGAGGGGTAATTCCGGTGTGTGGGGTAATAGTGAGGGGTAATACAGGTGTGTGGGGTAATAGTGAGGGGTTATACAGGTGTGTGGGGTAATAGTGAGGGGTAATACAGGTGTGTGGGGTAATAGTGAGGGGTAATACAGGTGTGAGGGGTAATACAGGTGTGTGGGGTAATAGTGAGAGGTAATACAGGTGTGTGGGGTAATAGTGAGGGGTAATACAGGTGTGTGGGATAATAGTGAGGGGTAATACAGGTGTGTGGGGTAATAGTGAGGGGTAATACAGGTGTGTGAGGTAATAGTGAGGGGTAATACAGGTGTGTGGGGTAATAGTGAGGGGTAATACAGGTGTGTGGGGTAATAGTGAGGGGTAATACAGGTGTGAGGGGTAATACAGGTGTGTGGGGTAATAGTGAGAGGTAATACAGGTGTGTGGGGTAATAGTGAGGGGTAATACAGGTGTGAGGGGTAATACAGGTGTGTGGGGTAATAGTGAGAGGTAATACAGGTGTGTGGGGTAATAGTAAGGGGTTATACAGGTGTGTGGGATAATAGTGAGGGGTAATACAGGTGTGTGGGGTAATAGTGAGGGGTAATACAGGTGTGTGGGGTAATAGTGAGGGGTGATACAGGTGTGTGGGGTAATAGTGAGGGGTAATACAGGTGTGTGGGGTAATAGTGAGGGGTTATACAGGTGTGTGGGGTAATAGTGAGGGGTAATACAGGTGTGTGGGGTAATAGTGAGGGGTAATACAGGTGTGAGGGGTAATACAGGTGTGTGGGGTAATAGTGAGAGGTAATACAGGTGTGTGGGGTAATAGTAAGGGGTTATACTGGTGTGTGGGATAATAGTGAGGGGTAATACAGGTGTGTGGGGTAATAGTGAGGGGTAATACAGGTGTGTGGGGTAATAGTGAGGGGTGATACAGGTGTGTGGGGTAATAGTGAGGGGTAATACAGGTGTGTGGGGTAATAGTGAGGGGTAATACAGGTGTGTGGGGTAATAGTGTGGGGTAATACAGGTGTGTGGGGTAATAGTGAGGGGTAATACAGGTGTGTGGGGTAATAGTGAGGGGTAATACAGGTGTGTGGGGTAATAGTGAGGGGTAATACAGGTGTGTGGGGTAGTAGTGAGGGGTAATACAGGTGTGTGGGGTAATAGTGAGGGGTAATACAGGTGTGTGGGATAATAGTGAGGGGTAATACAGGTGTGTGGGGTAATAAAGAGGGGTAATCCAGGTGTGTGGGGTAATAGTGAGGGGAAATACAGGTGTGTGGGGTAATAGTGTGGGGTAATACAGGTGTGTGGGGTAATAACGAGGGGTAATACAGGTGTGTGGGGTAATAGTGAGGGGTGATACAGGTGTGTGGGGTAATAGTGAGGGGTAATACAGGTGTGTGGGGTAATAGTGAGGGGTAATTCCGGTGTGTGGGGTAATGAGGGGTAAAACAGGTGTGTGGGGTAATAGTGAGGGGTAATACAGGTGTGTGGGGTAATAGTGAGGGGTAATACAGGTGTGTGGGGTAATAGTAAGGGGTTATACAGGTGTGTGGGGTAATAGTGAGGGGTAATACAGGTGTGTGGGGTAATAGTGAGGGGTAATACAGGTGTGTGGGGTAATAGTGAGGGGTAATACAGGTGTGTGAGGTAATAGTGAGGGCTAATACAGGTGTGTGGGGTAATAGTAAGGGGTTATACAGGTGTGTGGGGTAATAGTGAGGGGTAATACAGGTGTGTGGGGTAATAGTAAGGGGTTATACAGGTGTGTGGGGTAATAGTGAGGGGTAATACAGGTGTGTGGGGTAATAGTGAGGGGTAATACAGGTGTGTGGGGTAATAGTGAGGGGTAATACAGGTGTGTGGGGTAATAGTGAGGGGTAATGCAGGTGTGTGGGGTAATAGTGAGGGGTAATACAGGTGTGTGGGGTAATAGTGAGGGGTAATACAGGTGTGTGGGGTAATAGTGAGGGGTAATACAGGTGTGTGGGATAATAGTGAGGGGTAATACAGGTGTGTGGGATAATAGTGAGGGGTAATACAAGTGTGTGGGGTAATAGTGAGGGGTAATACGGTGTGTGGGGTAGTAGTGAGGGGTAATACAGGTGTGTGGGATAATAGTGAGGGGTAATACAGGTGTGTGGGGTAATAGTGAGGGGTAATACAGGTGTGTGGGATAATAGTGAGGGGTAATACAGGTGTGTGGGGTAATAGTGAGGGGTAATCCAGGTGTGTGGGGTAATAGTGAGGGGAAATACAGGTGTGTGGGGTAATAGTGTGGGGTAATACAGGTGTGTGGGGTAATAACGAGGGGTAATACAGGTGTGTGGGGTAATAGTGAGGGGTGATACAGGTGTGTGGGGTAATAGTGAGGGGTAATACAGGTGTGTGGGGTAATGAGGGGTAAAACAGGTGTGTGGGGTAATAATGAGGGGTAATACAGGTGTGTGGGGTAATAGTAAGGGGTAATACAGGTGTGTGGGGTAATAGTGAGGGGTAATACAGGTGTGTGGGGTAATAGTGAGGGGTAATACAGGTGTGTGGGGTAATAGTGAGGGGTAATACAGGTGTGTGGGGTAATAGTGAGGGGTAATTCCGGTGTGTGGGGTAATGAGGGGTAAAACAGGTGTGTGGGGTAATAATGAGGGGTAATACAGGTGTGTGGGGTAATAGTAAGGGGTAATACAGGTGTGTGGGGTAATAGTGAGGGGTAATACAGGTGTGTGGGGTAATAGTGAGGGGTAATACAGGTGTGTGGGGTAATAGTGAGGGGTAATACAGGTGTGTGGGGTAATAGTGAGGGGTAATACAGGTGTGTGGGGTAATAGTAAGGGGTTATACAGGTGTGTGGGGTAATAGTGAGGGGTAATACAGGTGTGTGGGGTAATAGTGAGGGGTAATACAGGTGTGTGGGGTAATAGTGAGGGGTAATACAGGTGTGTGGGGTAATAGTGAGGGGTAATACAGGTGTGTGCGGTAATAGTGAGGGGTAATACAGGTGTGTGAGGTAATAGTGAGGGGTAATACAGGTGTGTGGGGTAATAGTGAGGGGTAATACTAGTGTGTGGGGTAATAGTGAGGGGTAATACAGGTGTGTGGGGTAGTAGTGAGGGGTAATACAGGTGTGTGGGGTAATAGTGAGGGGTAATACAGGTGTGTGGGGTAATAGTGAGGGGTAATACAGGTGTGTGGGGTAATAATGAGGGGTAATACAGGTGTGTGGGGTAATAGTGAGGGGTAATACAGGTGTGTGGGATAATAGTGAGGGGTAATACAGGTGTGTGGGGTAATAGTGAGGGGTAATTCCGGTGTGTGGGGTAATAGTGAGGGGTAATTCCGGTGTTCGGGGTAATAGTGTGGGGTAATACAGGTGTGTGGGGTAATAGTGAGGGGTAATACAGGTGTGTGGGGTAGTAACGAGGGGTAATACAGGTGTGTGGGGTAATAGTGAGGGGTAATACAGGTGTGGGGGGTAATTGTGAGGGGTAATTCCGGTGTTACCCCCTGTTTTCAGGCCTCTTACGCCTCGGACGTCTTTGAGAACATTGCGTGTCTGATGTACGACTCCCAGGACTGGAGGAGACAGCACCAGCACTACCTGAGTAACATCCAGCTCATCCCTGTGCCCGGGCCCCCCAGCCCACAGGGGACCCCAGCACCGCTACAGGTGAGACCCCACGTGTCTCCAGGGACAGTACACAGAGCACAGCAGTGTGAGGTCTGATTACACATCTCTCCAGGGACAATACATAACATTGGCTGCAGAGAGCACAGAGCACAGCAGTGTGAGGTCTGATTACACATCTCTCCAGGGATTATACATAACACTGGCTGCAGAGAGCACAGAGCACAGCAGTGTGAGGTCTGATTACACATCTCTCCAGGGACAATACATTACACTGGCTGCAGAGAGCACAGAGCACAGCAGTGTGAGGTCTGATTACACATCTCTCCAGGGATTATACATAACACTGGCTGCAGAGAGCACAGAGCACAGCAGTGTGAGGTCTGATTACACATCTCTCCAGGGACAATACATAACACAGGCTGCAGAGAGCACAGAGCACAGCAGTGTGAGGTCTGATTACACATCTCTCCAGGGACAATACATAACACTGGCTGCAGAGAGCACAGAGCACAGCAGTGTGAGGTCTGATTACACATCTCTCCAGGAACAATACATAACACTGGCTGCAGAGTGCACAGAGCACAGCAGTGTGAGGTATGATTACACATCTCTCCAGGGACAATACATAACACTGGCTGCAGAGAGCACAGAGCACAGCAGTGTGAGGTCTGATTACACATATCTCCAGGGACAATACATAACACTGGCTGCAGAGAGCACAGAGCACAGCAGTGTGAGGTCTGATTACACATCTCTCCAGGGACAGTACATAACACTGTCTGCAGAGGGCACAGAGCACAGCAGTGTGAGGTCTGATTACACATCTCTCCAGGGACAATACATAACACTGGCTGCAGAGAGCACAGAGCACAGCATTGTGAGGTCTGATTACACATCTCTCCAGGGACAATACATAACACTGGCTGCAGAGAGCACAGAGCACAGCAGTGTGAGGTCTGATTACACATCTCTCCAGGGACAATACATAACACTGGCTGCAGAGAGCACAGAGCACAGCAGTGTGAGGTCTGATTACACATCTCTCCAGGGACAATACATAACCCAGGCTGCAGAGAGCACAGAGCACAGCAGTGTGAGGTCTGATTACACATCTCTCCAGGGATAATACATAACACTGGCTGCAGAGAGCACAGAGCACAGCAGTGTGAGGTCTGATTACACATCTCTCCAGGGACAATACATAACACTGGCTGCAGAGAGCACAGAGCACAGCAGTGTGAGGTCTGATTACACATCTCTCCAGGGACAATACATAACACTGGCTGCAGAGAGCACAGGGCACAGCAGTGTGAGGTCTGATTACACATCTCTCCAGGGACAATACATAACACTGGCTGCAGAGAGCACAGAGCACAGCAGTGTGAGGTCTGATTACACATCTCTCCAGGGACAATACATAACACTGGCTGCAGAGAGCACAGAGCACAGCAGTGTGAGGTCTGATTACACATCTCTCCAGGGACAATACATAACACTGGCTGCAGAGAGCACAGAGCACAGCAGTGTGAGGTCTGATTACACATCTCTCCAGGGACAATACATAACACTGGCTGCAGAGAGCACAGAGCACAGCAGTGTGAGGGAAGATTACACATCTTTCCAGGGACAATACATAACACTGGCTGCAGAGAGCACAGAGCACAGCAGTGTGAGGTCTGATTACACATCTCTCCAGGGACAATACATAACACTGGCTGCAGAGAGCACAGAGCACAGCAGTGTGAGGTATGATTACACATCTCTCCAGGGACAATACATAACACTGGCTGCAGAGAGCACAGAGTACAGCAGTGTGAGGTCTGATCACACATCTCTCCAGGGACAGTACATAACACTGGCTGCAGAGAGCACAGAGCACAGCAGTGTGAGGTCTGATTACACATCTCTCCAGGGACAGTACATAACACTGGCTGCAGAGAGCACAGAGCACAGCAGTGTGAGGTCTGATTACACCTCTCTCCAGGGACAATACATAACACTGGCTGCAGAGAGCACAGAGCACAGCAGTGTGAGGAATGATTACACATCTCTCCAGGGGCAATACATAACACTGGCTGCAGAGAGCACAGAGCACAGCAGTGTGAGGTCTGATTACACATCTCTCCAGGGGCAATACATAACACTGGCTGCAGAGTGCACATAGCACAGCAGTGTGAGGTCTGATTACACACTTCCCCAGGGACAATACATAACACTGGCTGCAGAGAGCACAGAGCACAGCAGTGTGAGGTCTGATTACACATCTCTCCAGGGACAATACATAACACTGGCTGCAGAGTGCACATAGCACAGCAGTGTGAGGTCTGATTACACACTTCCCCAGGGACAATACATAACACTGGCTGCAGAGAGCACAGAGCACAGCAGTGTGAGGTCTGATTACACATCTCTCCAGGGATAATACATAACACTGGCTGCAGAGAGCACAGAGCACAGCAGTGTGATATCTGATTACACATCTCTCCAGGGGCAATACATAACACTGGCTGCAGAGAGCACAGAGCACAGCAGTGTGAGGTCTGATTACACATCTCTCCAGGGACAATACATAACACTGGCTGCAGAGAGCACAGAGCAAAGCAGTGTGAGGTCTGATTACACATCTCTCCAGGGACAATACATAACACTGGCTGCAGAGAGCACAGAGCACAGCAGTGTGAGGTCTGATTACACACTTCCCCAGGGACAATACATAACACTGGCTGCAGAGAGCACAGAGCACAGCAGTGTGAGGTCTGATTACACATCTCTCCAGGGATAATACATAACACTGGCTGCAGAGAGCACAGAGCACAGCAGTGTGAGGTCTGATTACACATCTCTCCAGGGACAATACATAACACTGGCTGCAGAGAGCACAGAGCACAGCAGTGTGAGGTCTGATTACACATCTCTCCAGGGGCAATACATAACACTGGCTGCAGAAAGCACAGAGCACAGCAGTGTGAGGTCTGATTACACATCTCTCCAGGGACAATACATAACACTGGCTGCAGAGAGAACAGAGCACAGCAGTGTGAGGGCTGATTACACATCTCTCCAGGCACAGTACATAACACTGGCTGCAGAGAGCACAGAGCACAGCAGTGTGAGGTTTGATTACACATCTCTCCAGGGACAGTACATAACACTGGCTGCAGAGAGCACAGAGCACAGCAGTGTGAGGTCTGATTACACATCTCTCCAGGGACAGTACATAACACTGGCTGCAGAGAGCACAGAGCACAGCAGTGTGAGGTCTGATTACACATCTCTCCAGGGACAATACATAACACTGGCTGCAGAGAGCACAGGGCACAGCAGTGTGAGGGCTGAATACACATCTCTCCAGGCACAGTACATAACACTGGCTGCAGAGAGCACAGAGCACAGCAGTGTGAGGTTTGATTACACATCTCTCCAGGGACAGTACATAACACTGGCTGCAGAGAGCACAGAGCACAGCAGTGTGAGGTCTGATTACACATCTCTCCAGGGACAACACATAACACTGGCTGCAGAGAGCACAGAGCACAGCAGTGTGAGGTCTGATTACACATCTCTCCAGGGACAGTACATAACACTGGCTGCAGAGAGCACAGAGCACAGCAGTGTGAGGTCTGATTACACATCTCTCCAGGGACAATACATAACACTGGCTGCAGAGAGCACAGAGCACAGCAGTGTGAGGTCTGATTACACATCTCTCCAGGGACAATACATAACACTGGCTGCAGAGAGCACAGAGCACAGCAGTGTGAGGTCTGATTACACATCTCTCCAGGGACAGTACATAACACTGGCTGCAGAGAGCACAGAGCACAGCAGTGTGAGGTCGGATTACACATCTCTCCAGGGACAGTACATAACACTGGCTGCAGAGAGCACAGAGCACAGCAGTGTGAGGTCTGATTACACATCTCTCCAGGGACAATACATAACACTGGCTGCAGAGAGCACAGAGCACAGCAGTGTGAGGTCTGATTACACATCTCTCCAGGGACAATACATAACACTGGCTGCAGAGAGCACAGAGCACAGCAGTGTGAGGTCGGATTACACATCTCTCCAGGGACAGTACATAACACTGGCTGCAGAGAGCACAGAGCACAGCAGTGTGAGGTCTGATTACCCATCTCTCCAGGGACAATACATAACACTGGCTGCAGCGAGCACAGAGCACAGCAGTGTGAGGTCTGATTACACATCTCTCCAGGCACAGTACATGCTGCAGTCTTAATGTCACAGCTGCTGTCAGGATGTGATCCACAAATTTCCTCCATGATGTATATGACATAATCTCGCTTTCTTCTCCCTGTAGACTTCATCTGCTCAGCCACCGACAACTCCAACCGGAAGGAAGAGGGGTGCAGGGGAGGAGATGCCCCCATCGGCTTCACTACCGCCCCCCAGCCCCCTTAGTGGTAGGTGCAGGGTATACACTGGAGAGGAAAGTTCTGATCACTTTATTCCCATCTCCATTGCTGAACATGTGACGGATGTACGGGCCACGCCCCAAATTTTAGCCATATTTTTTAGTAATAAAAATCATCTCAATAAAAAAAAAAAAAAATTATCCTCTTTGGGACTTGAACCCAGAACCTGCAGTGTCCATGTACAATAATGTCACAGCGCCCCAACCAACTGAGCTATAACCTCAGTGATTAACAAGGGGGAGAATGTTGGTAACTAAGAACTATGACTACTGTTACACTGTGACACAGATTTACTGCCTTGGTATATAGGGAGGGATCTTCTCAGAGATGATTGTAATTATTGAGACTATTATTATTATTATTATTGAGATGATTATTATTATTTTTACTATTATTAATAATCATCTTCATAATAATAAAAATAATAAAATTAATAATAATAATAATAATAATAGTCTCAATAATTACAATAATAATCTCTGAGAAGATCCCTCTCTATATACTATATACACTTCTTAGTTACCAGAAATCCTCAGCTCTGTATCCCTGGGCTTATAGCTCAGTTAGTTAGGCTCCTGTCTATGGTGCAGAGGGTCCCAGGTTCGATTCTCAGCCTTAATTAAATAAAGAGCTTGTGTCTGGGGAATCCCTGGAGACCATACATGGACAGATGCTGATCTGACCTGATGACGTGGTCCCTGCTCTCCGCTAACCCGACACTTCTCTGAAAAGGATTCCCTCCCGATGTCTGCTCTGGGGAACCCTAGGAGATGCAGTGACCATATATGGACAGATGCTGATCTGAGCTGATGACGTGGTCCCTGCTCTCTCCGCTAACCCGACACTTCTCTGAAAAGGATTCCCTGCCCGATGTCTGCTCTGGGGAACCCTAGGAGATGCAGTGACCATATATGGACAGATGGTGATCTGAACCTGATGATGTGGTCCCTGCTCTCCGCTAAGCCGACACTTCTCTGAAAAGGATTCCCTGCCCGATGTCTGCTCTGGGGAACCCTAGGAGATGCAGTGACCATATATGGACAGATGGTGATCTGAAGCTGATGACGTGGTCCCTGCTCTCCGCTAACCCGACACTTCTCTGAAAAGGATTCCCTCCCGATGTCTGCTCTGGGGAACCCTAGGAGATGCAGTGACCATATATGGACAGATGCTGATCTGACCTGATGACGTGGTCCCTGCTCTCCGCTAAGCCGACACTTCTCTGAAAAGGATTCCCTGCCCGATGTCTGCTCTGGGGAACCCTAGGAGATGCAGTGACCATATATGGACAGATGCTGATCTGAAGCTGATGACGTGGTCCCTGCTCTCTCAGCTAAGCCGACACTTCTCTGAAAAGGATTCCCTCCCGATGTCTGTAGAAGCCGTTCTGTACTATCAGTTCTAGCTTTCAAAGTATTTACTATGCGGACACAGCGCCGGGATATGCGGGACCTGGGGGGAAAATCCGTGAAAATCCGTGCAGGAAATAATGTGCGGCTAGAGGGGCGTCCGCTGCGGTTCTGCAGCATGGACAGGTTATAAGGCACCGGCTGGACCCTGCGTGGTGTTACTCGCCCCCGCTCTGACGTGTTTGTGTCTCTCCAGGGCAGCCGGAGCCCCCTCCCCTGCAGGACGTGGACACCAGGTTCTACAGGGATCTGCTGCGGGACCTCCCGGACAGCCTGGTGTCGGTGCCGGTCGTTCTGCACTGCATGCTGGAGCAGGTACACGCAGCTTTGGATGTGACTAGAGAGTAATGACTCTGCCGGCTGCTGGTAGTCATGTGACCCCGTTTCTCCCCTCTGACAGGTTGTTGCCATGGAGATGGGTCTAATACCCCCGAGTGAGAAGGCGCCGGACCCCCGAGCTGATGGCCTGGACCCCGACATTGCTGAGCACTTAGTGTCCGCCCTGGACTCACTGTCCCTGTCAGAGAAGGAAAAGAAAGTCAGTGGAGGGGAAGAGGGGGAGGGATAACAATACCGCCATACAGCGTGTAGTAATAATACTGCCATACAGCGTGTAGTAATAATACCGCCATACAGCGTGTAGTAATAATACCGCCATACAGCGTGTAGTAATAATACCGCCATACAGCGTGTAGTAATAATACCGCCATACAACGTGTAGTAATAATACCGCCGTACAGCGTGTAGGGATAATACCGCCATACAGCGTGTAGTAATAATACCGCCATACAACGTGTAGTAATAATACTGCCATACAGCGTGTAGTAATAATACCGCCATATAACATGTACTAATAATACCGCCATACACCGTGTAGTAATAATACCGCCATACAGCGTGTAGTAATAATACCGCCATACAGCGTGTAGTAATAATACCGCCATACACCGTGTAGTAATAATACCGCCGTACAACGTGTAATAATAATACCGCCATACACCGTGTAGTAATAATACCGCCATACAGCGTGTAGTAATAATACTGCCGTACACAGTGTAGTAATAATACCGCCGTACACCGTGTAGTAATAATACCGCCATACAACGTGTAGTAATAATACTGCCGTACACGTGTAGTAATAATACCGCCATACAGCGTGTAGTAATAATACCGCCATACAATGTGTAGTAATAATACCGCCATACAGTGTGTAGTAATAATACCGCCATACAATGTGTAGTAATAATACCGCCATACACCGTGTAGTAATAATACCCCCATACACCGTGTAGTAATAATACCGCCGTACACGTGTAGTAATAATACCGCCGTACACCGTGTAGTAATAATACCGCCGTACAGCGTGTAGTAATAATACCGCCGTACAGCGTGTAGTAATAATACCGCCGTACAGCGTGTAGTAATAATACCGCCGTACAGCGTGTAGTAATAATACCGCCGTACAGCGTGTAGTAATAATACCGCCGTACAGCGTGTAGTAATAATACCGCCGTACAGCGTGTAGTAATAATACCGCCGTACAGCGTGTAGTAATAATACCGCCGTACAGCGTGTAGTAATAATACCGCCGTACAGCGTGTAGTAATAATACCGCCGTACAGCGTGTAGTAATAATACCGCCGTACACCGTGTAGTAATAATACCGCCGTACACCGTGTAGTAATAATACCGCCATACAGCGTGTAGTAATAATACCGCCGTACACCGTGTAGTAATAATACCGCCATACAGCGTGTAGTAATAATACCGCCGTACACCGTGTAGTAATAATACCGCCATACAATGTATAGAATGAATATGCCACTTATAGCGGGTTGTGTCCCGTAGTATTGATACTACATATACTGCCCCCCTGCCCCCTGTTCTGACTGCACCATAAACTTTGATCCCAAGAACCTGCAGAACATTTTACTTGTGAATAAAGAAGAGGAGAGCAAGAAACCGCGGGGCCCCCGACTGATCAGCTACCACGACAAGATCCACGAGAGGAGCCACCAGGAGGGGGTACATGGGGGGAAGGAGGTGTGTAGTACCTGGGGGGGGCGTGTGTAGTACCTGGGAGGGGGGGCGTGTGAAGTACCTGTGGGGGGGGGGCGTGTGTAGTACCTGGGAGGGGGGGCGTGTGTAGTACCTGGGGGGGGCGTGTGTAGTACCTGGGGGGGGCAGGACGTGTGTAGTACCTGGGGGGGGCGTGTGTAGTACCTGGGGGGGGCAGGACGTGTGTAGTACCTGGGGGGCGTGTGTAGTACCTGGGGGGGGGCAGGACGTGTGTAGTACCTGGGGGGGGCGTGTGTAGTACCTGGGGGGGGCAGGACGTGTGTAGTACCTGGGGGGCGTGTGTAGTACCTGGGGGGGGGGCAGGACGTGTGTAGTACCTGGGGGGGGGCAGGACGTGTGTAGTACCAGGGGGGGGGCGTGTGTAGTACCTGGGAGGGGGGGCGTGTGTAGTACCTGGGGGGGGGCAGGACGTGTGTAGTACCTGGGGGGGGCAGGACGTGTGTAGTACCAGGGGTGGGTCCGGACGTGTGTAGTACCTGGGGGGGGGGGGGGGCGTGTGAAGTACCTGGGGGGGGGGGGGCGTGTGTAGTACCTGGGGGGGGACAGGACATGTGTAGTACCTGGGGGGGGGGACGGCAGGACGTGTGTAGTACCTGGGGGGGTCCGGACGTGTGTAGTACCAGGGGGGGGGCGTGTGAAGTACCTGGGGGGGGGACCTGTGTAGTACCTGGGAGGGGGGGCGTGTGTAGTACCTGGGGGGCAGGACGTGTGTAGTACCTGGGGGGGCAGGACGTGTGTAGTACCAGGGGGGGTCCGGACGTGTGTAGTACCTGTGGGGGGGGGGTGTGTGAAGTACCTGGGGGGGGCGTGTGTAGTACCTGGAGGGGGCAGGACGTGTGTAGTACCTGGGGGGGGGCAGGACGTGTGTAGGACCTGTGGTGGGGGCGTGTGTAGTACCTGTGGGGGGGGGGGGGCGTGTGTAGTACCTGGGGGGGGCAGGACGTGTGTAGTACCTGGGGGGGGGCAGGACGTGTGTAGTACCAGGGGGGGTCCGGACGTGTGTAGTACCAGGGGGGGTCCGGACGTGTGTAGGACCTGTGGGGGGGGGGTGTGTGTAGTACCTGGGGGGGGGGGGTAGGATGTGTAGTACCTGGGGGGGGTAGGATGTGTAGTACCTGGGGGGGGGGCGTGTGTAGTACCTGGGGGGGGGGAGGTAGGATGTGTAGTACCTGGGGGGGGGGGGCGTGTGTAGTACCTGGGGGGTGCAGGACTGTGTAGATCCTGACTGGCTGTTGTGTCCCATCAGGTCCCCGGTTTGATCTGCCCCATAGAAGTAGAGGAGATGATGCTCCAGAACCTTCCCGTTTTGCAGCATCTCACTTTTCACCAGCTGAACCCCGAGATCAACTCCCGGCGACTGGGCCAGATCCACAAGCTCATGCACTACTGCAACCCAGGTCAGTATGTGTGCCGCTATAACATAGGTAATTACTGCAACCCAGGTCAGTATGTGTGCCGCTATAACATAGGTAAGTACTGCACCCGAGGTCAGTATGTGTGCCACTATAACATAGGTAAGTACTGCACCCGAGGTCAGTATGTGTACCGCTATAACATAGGTAATTACTGCACCCGAGGTCAGTATGTGTGCCGCTATAACATAGGTAAGTACTGCACCCGAGGTCAGTATGTGTGCCGCTATAACATAGGTAATTACTGCACCCCAGGTCAGTATGTGTACCGCTATAACATAGGTAATTACTGCACCCCAGGTCAGTATGTGTACCGCTATAACATAGGTAATTACTGCACCCCAGGTCAGTATGTGTATCGCTATAACATAGGTAATTACTGCACCCCAGGTCAGTATGTGTACCGCTATAACATAGGTAATTACTGCACCCCAGGTCAGTATGTGTGCCGCTATAACATAGGTAATTACTGCAACCCAGGTCAGTATGTGTGCCGCTATAACATAGGTAATTACTGCAACCCAGGTCAGTATGTGTGCCGCTATAACATAGGTAAGTACTGCACCCGAGGTCAGTATGTGTGCCGCTATAACATAGGTAATTACTGCACCCCAGGTCAGTATGTGTGCCGCTATAACATAGGTAATTACTGCAACCCAGGTCAGTATGTGTGCCACTATAACATAGGTAATTACTGCACCCCAGGTCAGTATGTGTACCGCTATAACATAGGTAATTACTGCACCCCAGGTCAGTATGTGTACCGCTATAACAAAGGTAATTACTGCACCCGAGGTCAGTATGTGTGCCGCTATAACATAGGTAATTACTTCACCCCAGGTCAGTATGTGTGCTCCTATAACATAGGTAATTACTGCACCCCAGGTCAGTATGTGTGCCGCTATAACATAGGTAATTACTTCACCCCAGGTCAGTATGTGTGCTCCTATAACATAGGTAATTACTGCACCCCAGGTCAGTATGTGTGCCGCTGTAACATAGGGAATTACTGCACCCGAAGTCAGTATGTATGCCGCTACAACATAGGTAATTACTGCACCTCAGGTCAGTATGTGTGCTCCTATAACATAGGTAATTACTGCACCCGAGGTCAGTATGTGTGCCGCTATAACATAGGTAAGTACTGCACCCGAGGTCAGTATGTGTGCCGCTATAACATAGGTAATTACTGCACCCCAGGTCAGTATGTGTGCTCCTATAACATAGGTAATTACTGCACCCCAGGTCAGTATGTGTGCCGCTATAACATAGGTAATTACTGCACCCCAGGTCAGTATGTGTGCCGCTATAACATAGGTAATTACTGCACCTCAGGTCAGTATGTGTGCCGCTATAACATAGGTAATTACTGCACCTCAGGTCAGTATGTGTGCTCCTATAACATAGGTAATTACTGCACCCCAG
Source organism: Engystomops pustulosus (assembly GCF_040894005.1). Classification (NCBI taxonomy): domain Eukaryota; kingdom Metazoa; phylum Chordata; class Amphibia; order Anura; family Leptodactylidae; genus Engystomops; species Engystomops pustulosus. The sequence goes on from NC_092412.1 coordinate 265,532,417, forward strand.
GTCAGTATGTGTGCCGCTATAACATAGGTAATTACTGCACCCGAGGTCAGTATGTGTGCCGCCATAACATAGGTAATTACTGCACCCGAGGTCAGTATGTGTGCCGCTATAACAAAGGTAATTACTGCACCCCAGGTCAGTATGTGTGCCGCTGTAACATAGGTAATTACTGCACCCGAAGTCAGTATGTATGCCGCTATAACATAGGTAATTACTGCACCCCAGGTCAGTATGTGTGCCGCTATAACATAGGTAATTACTGCACCCCAGGTCAGTATGTGTGCCGCTGTAACATAGGGAATTACTGCACCCGAAGTCAGTATGTATGCCGCTACAACATAGGTAATTACTGCACCTCAGGTCAGTATGTGTGCTCCTATAACATAGGTAATTACTGCACCCGAGGTCAGTATGTGTGCCGCTATAACATAGGTAAGTACTGCACCCGAGGTCAGTATGTGTGCCGCTATAACATAGGTAATTACTGCACCCCAGGTCAGTATGTGTGCCGCTATAACATAGGTAATTACTGCACCCCAGGTCAGTATGTGTGCTCCTATAACATAGGTAATTACTGCACCCCAGGTCAGTATGTGTGCCGCTATAACATAGGTAATTACTGCACCCGAGGTCAGTATGTGTGCTCCTATATCATAGGTAATTACTGCACCCGAGGTCAGTATGTGTGCCGCTATAACATAGGTAATTACTGCACCCGAGGTCAGTATGTGTGCCGCTATAACATAGGTAATTACTGCACCCCAGGTCAGTATGTGTGCCGCTATAACATAGGTAATTACTGCACCCCAGGTCAGTATGTGTGCCGCTATAACATAGGTAATTACTGCACCCCAGGTCAGTATGTGTGCCGCTATAACATAGGTAATTACTGCACCTCAGGTCAGTATGTGTGCCGCTATAACAAAGGTAATTACTGCACCCGAGGTCAGTATGTGTGCCGCTATAACATAGGTAATTACTGCACCCGAGGTCAGTATGTGTGCCGCTATAACATAGGTAATTACTGCACCCGAGGTCAGTATGTGTGCCGCTATAACATAGGTAATTACTGCACCCGAGGTCAGTATGTGTGCCGCTATAACATAGGTAATTACTGCACCCGAGGTCAGTATGTGTGCCGCTATAACATAGGTAATTACTGCACCCCAGGTCAGTATGTGTGCTCCTATAACATAGGTAATTACTGCACCCCAGGTCAGTATGTGTGCCGCTATAACATAGGTAATTACTGCACCCCAGGTCAGTATGTGTGCCGCTATAACATAGGTAATTACTGCACCTCAGGTCAGTATGTGTGCCGCTATAACAAAGGTAATTACTGCACCCGAGGTCAGTATGTGTGCTGCTATAACATAGGTAATTACTGCACCCGAGGTCAGTATGTGTGCCGCTATAACATAGGTAATTACTGCACCCGAGGTCAGTATGTGTGCCGCTATAACATAGGTAATTACTGCACCCGAGGTCAGTATGTGTGCCGCTATAACATAGGTAATTACTGCACCCGAGGTCAGTATGTGTGCCGCTATAACATAGGTAATTACTGCACCCCAGGTCAGTATGTGTGCCGCTATAACATAGGTAATTACTGCACCCCAGGTCAGTATGTGTGCCGCTGTTACATAGGTAATTACTGCACCCCAGGTCAGTATGTGTGCCGCTATAACATAGGTAATTACTGCACCCCAGGTCAGTAAGTGTGCCGCTGTAGCCTTTTCTTGTGGTCTGGAGGCAGCCGGGCCCGGGATACCGGAGGGGCTGCCGGTTGCGGCCCAGGGCACGCTGAGGTCCCGGTGCTTGGTGTGGGGACCGGAGGGCTGTCCTACAGCCTGGCAGCTCTCCAGCAGGTGGTGTGTGCAAGAAATATGTAGGGAGAGGCTGAGGTACTGGTTCTCCCTGGGGTAACCCCTGAGTGTCTGTAAGATAAGTCCCTGGGTAATGGATGGGGAGCCTGTGGTGGTAACAGCCGTATACAGGGATCAGACGGAGGCAAGCTAACATGTAGCAGGCATGGACCGGATGGGAATGTAGACTAAAGCTGGCCAGCAGCTATGGCCTCCAGGGGGTCCATGCACAGCACAGCATGTAGGGGGCAGGTGGTAAAGTGCCGGCATGGCATGTGCAGTGTAGGGGAGACGTAAGCCTGCGGTCAGGATCTGACAAATACAAAGACGGTCAGACACAGTCTTATCCACATAGCTGCAAAGATTAACTTATAGGAACTGCCACTAAATATATGCAAATATATTCGCATTGGTTTTACCAGCTTAATGGGTGCACAGGCACGGGAGCTGAAGGTGCTGGTGTCTCGGGAGGGATGGGGGCAGCAGTATCGGGGTCTCCGGGCTGGATCTTACTGTTGTGGAAACAGCACACAATGTTGGGGTACAGTCATAAGCTCAAGAGAACCGGGGTAGACGACCACAGAGGGTCTCTTGGACTGGGTGTTGGACTCAGGGATGTAGACACAGGGGTGAAGGATCGCAGACATCTCTTCAGCCGGTTCCTGTGTACCCGGAGTGGTGGACGGTCTCCTCTTATAATCTCGTAGGCTTCAGGGGAGAGACTGTCTCTTACTAGGTTTGGCTCGCGCTCCCATCGCCCATCTAGCTTACTGGTGGGGTGGTGGTGGTTCCGCAGCCGCACTCCTTCGGGGGTAAGAGGTTCCGCACAAGCATGGCGGTCAAAGTCTCTCTTTTGCTTATGTCGGGCCTCCTCTACCCTCAAATACACAATTTCTCTGGCATCTGCCAGGCGCCTCTAGTGTTCCTGGACCCAATCAGTCTGGGGGAGCAGAGATTGGGAGTGGGGGGCTTCCATGTCCCGGGCATATCTGCAGGGAGATGGCCGTGTTTCCCGAGCATCGGTTAGTAGGGCGTGTATCTGGTGGAGCAATGAGTGGTCTTACTGTGCAGACACACCAGCTCCGGTAGAAGCTTCGGCCAGTCATCAGGGCCATGTTGATGAGGATCTGGTCTGAGTTAAATTTTAGTCCATTACCCTGCAGGTGCTAGGCCGTGGTCCTCATTTTTTTACAGCCATAGAGGGTACACAGTTCTTGGAACACCTGGGATTCTAACGCCGTCCCCTGGTCCATTAGGATTTTCTCTGGACAGCCGTAGGGGAGGATGAATCTTCCAAAGGGCCCCCGCGGTGGTCCTGGCTGGCAAGACTCTGACTGGCACTGTGACTACAAACTTGGTATAGTGGGCGATGATAGTCATTGCATAGGTATGGCTGGACCTGCTGGGTTCCAACTACACGTGGTGGAGGGTCACAATCTCCAGAGGGGGTTGGTTCACAATGGGATGTAGAGGGGCCCTCTGATTATGTCGCTCTCCCCGAGCGATGGCAAAGTCTGGACACTCCCTACACCAGGCCTCGATGTCGGGTTTCAAGGTCACCTAGTAGAAGCGCTTCCGGAGGGTGGCTTTAGTCTTCTGTGCACCAAAGTGTCCGGACTGGTCATTGCACAAATCCATGGTACAGTTTGTCATAAGTGAAGCAGGCCCTGATGCATACTCGGAGTCTTCCTCTGGCGCCACAGTTGAGACTATTGCCCGTCATCCCTTTGCGGACCGATTCTTTCAGGCACTCGCCCACTAGAGAGATAGTCCATCAATTCTCCTATGGCGCGCCTATCAGCCTGAAGACTCATCCACAGGTCCATCTCTGCGGGTGGCGCAGACTCTTCTTGTTGCTTGATCCGGACTCTGCAAACTTCTCTTACACCGCCAGGACTTACATGGAATTACCTTCCATCAATCACTTAGCATTGTAGATAGGGAGTTCTGGAGAGCCTTCAGCCCTTCAGGATAGCAGTGGCGGAGGACATTGGTACCCAACACCAGGGAGAAGTTACTGTCTGGTAAACTCGGTATCCCCGATGGTTAATGTGTGGTCGTGCCAGTAGCCGCGGATGGGTACAGTTTTCCCATTAGTAGCAATAAGCCTTTGGAGGCTGTGACAGGGAGGCTCCTCTTCAGCATTTCTCAGTTAGCATTGTGGATGGTGGTCACTTGTGAACCGCTCCCATTGCTGATTTATCTGGGCAGTGTGTGCATGTTGCCAGAACCCCTCTGGACTCGGGTCTACAGTCTGTTCTTCCAGCTGTTATGGGGGAATAGGCTGAACCTAATCAAGAGGGAGGTTACTTACCGCACGAGGAGACAAGGAGGGTTGTGTATGGTCAACCCTGTGGTGTTCCTAGTGAATACCTTTCTTAAGATCAATGTGGCAAACCTCTGGAAAGAGAGGGCTCCTCCGTGGGTATACTCCTGTAGGGGATGGGCTCCTCCGTGGGTATACTCCTGCAGGGGATGGGCTCCTCCGTGGGTATACTCCTGCAGGGGATGGGCTCCTCCGTGGGTATACTCCTGCAGGGGATGGGCTCCTCCGTGGGTATACTCCTGCAGGGGATGGGCTCCTCCGTGGGTATACTCCTGCAGGGGATGGGCTCCTCCGTGGGTATACTCCTGCAGGGGATGGGCTCCTCCGTGGGTATACTCCTGCAGGGGATGGGCTCCTCCGTGGGTATACTCCTGCAGGGGATGGGCTCCTCCGTGGGTATACTCCTGCAGGGGATGGGCTCCTCCGTGGGTATACTCCTGTAGGGGATGGGCTCCTCCGTGGGTATACTCCTGCAGGGGATGGGCTCCTCCGTGGGTATACTCCTGCAGGGGATGGGCTCCTCCGTGGGTATACTCCTGTAGGGGATGGGCTCCTCCGTGGGTATACTCCTGCAGGGGATGGGCTCCTCCGTGGGTATACTCCTGCAGGGGATGGGCTCCTCCGTGGGTATACTCCTGCAGGGGATGGGCTCCTCCGTGGGTATACTCCTGCAGGGGATGGGCTCCTCCGTGGGTATACTCCTGCAGGGGATGGGCTCCTCCGTGGGTATACTCCTGTAGGGGATGGGCTCCTCCGTGGGTATACTCCTGCAGGGGATGGGCTCCTCCGTGGGTATACTCCTGCAGGGGATGGGCTCCTCCGTGGGTATACTCCTGCAGGGGATGGGCTCCTCCGTGGGTATACTCCTGCAGGGGATGGGCTCCTCCGTGGGTATACTCCTGCAGGGGATGGGCTCCTCCGTGGGTATACTCCTGCAGGGGATGGGCTCCTCCGTGGGTATACTCCTGCAGGGGATGGGCTCCTCCGTGGGTATACTCCTGCAGGGGATGGGCTCCTCCGTGGGTATACTCCTGCAGGGGATGGGCTCCTCCGTGGGTATACTCCTGCAGGGGATGGGCTCCTCCGTGGGTATACTCCTGCAGGGGATGGGCTCCTCCGTGGGTATACTCCTGCAGGGGATGGGCTCCTCCGTGGGTATACTCCTGCAGGGGATGGGCTCCTCCTTGGGTATACTCCTGCAGGGGATGGGCTCCTCCGTGGGTATACTCCTGTAGGGGATGGGCTCCTCCGTGGGTATACTCCTGCAGGGGATGGGCTCCTCCGTGGGTATACTCCTGCAGGGGATGGGCTCCTCCGTGGGTATACTCCTGCAGGGGATGGGCTCCTCTGTGGGTATACTCCTGTAGGGGATGGGCTCCTCCGTGGGTATACTCCTGCAGGGGATGGGCTCCTCCGTGGGTATACTCCTGCAGGGGATGGGCTCCTCCGTGGGTATACTCCTGCAGGGGGTGGGCTCCTCCGTGGGTATACTCCTGCAGGGGATGGGCTCCTCCGTGGGTATACTCCTGCAGGGGATGGTTTCGGCCTTTCTTCCAGGAATGGGAGACAGGAGGGCAAGTGAAGGATCTCCGCACACCGCATGGGCATCTTCCGGCTTACGCTACCCCGGTTCTGAAGGTGATTCGCCGGTGGGGTCTGGGAATGTGGGAGATCAGGACCATGTCGAGGAAACTCCTTGACAAGAGGGTTCTGTTGACCCATTTCCAGAAGCCTCTGGCCCTCAGGGATTGCCCAAGTCGGGATCTGGGGGTGGGTTTGAGTTTATTGAATTCCATCAGGATCCCCTTGAAGTTTTGGGACGTGACTTGGCGCTGCTTCCATGGAAAGCTGTGTGTGAGGGACAATCTGAAGTGTAGGAGCTCTGAGGAAAGGGGTTGTCCCCGGGAGGAGTGCGGTGGCCTGCTGGAGAGCATGGACCACTTCCTGCTTCAGTGCCCCTTTAACACAGAGGTGTACAACCGGGTGGGCGCTTCCATCCATTGGCCCGGGTTGGCTGGTCTCTCCTATGCGGAGTGGGCCTATGGAGCATTCAGAGGCCTGGGTGGCCGGGACCGCTGCACGTTATTCCTAGTTAGTCTAGTGGTCAGGTACCACACGTGGAACGCACGGTGCTTAGTATCGACGCAGCGTAAAATCCTCCCGGTGGATGAGGTGGTTAGGAACATTCCAAACCTGAGATGACTGCAGGAAACACGGAGGAATGCTGATACACTGGCACACAGAGGAACACTGGTGAGGTTGGCACAGACAGTAGATTCCCCTGGACAGGAACCCTGGAAGGCACAGCAGGTCACAGCAATGGTAGCAACACAGAGGATCGCTGGTAACGCTGGAACACAGAGGAACACAGGAAACACTGGAGGGCTTTCTCTTAGCAGGAAATGATGTTGAAGATCCGGGGGGAGTGAAGGGAGGTGCCGGATTATAAGGGCGAGCCGGATTAGCATGAGCCAATCAGGAGGACGCTGGCCCTTTAAGTCGTGCGCGGCCTAGCAGGAGGAGAGCCAGGAGCGTGGAGAGGTGAGTCCAGGCCGGGGAGCGGGACAGCGGCAGCGGGTGCATTTGTGACACAGGTGAGTTGTTGTAAATATTTAGTATATATTGTACATAATGTTTGTTTTATGTTTTTGTTATGTTTTGTATTATATATTTTAATAAAAGATCTACAGATGGTATAACACGGGTATAATGGACAGATGGTATAACACGGGTATAATGGACAGATGGTATAACACGGGTACAATGCACAGATGGTATAACACGGGTATAATGCACAGATGGTATAACACGGGTATAATGGACAGATGGTATAACACGGGTATAATGTACACATGGTATAACACGGGTATAATGGACAGATGGTATAACACGGGTATAATGTACAGATGGTATAACACGGGTATAATGGACAGATGGTATAACACGGGTATAATGCACAGATGGTATAACACGGGTATAATGCACAGATGGTATAACACGGGTATAATGTACAGATGGTATAACACGGGTATAATGGACAGATGGTATAACACGGGTATAATGGACAGATGGTACAACACGGGTACAATGCACAGATGGTATAACACGGGTATAATGTACAGATGGTATAACACGGGTATAATGTACAGATGGTATAACACGGGTATAATGCACAGATGGTATAACACGGGTATAATGTACAGATGGCATAACACGGGTATAATGTACAGATGGCATAACACGGGTATAATGGACAGATGGTATAACACGGGTATAATGAACAGATGGTATAACACGGGTATAATGGACAGATGGTATAACACGGGTATAATGGACAGGTGGTATAACACGGGTATAATGCACAGATGGTATAACACGGGTATAATGTACAGATGGTATAACACGGGTATAATGCACAGATGGTATAACACGGGTATAATGGACAGATGGTATAACACGGGTATAATGTACACATGGTATAACACGGGTATAATGTACACATGGTATAACACGGGTATAATGGACAGATGGCATAACACGGGTATAATGTACAGATGGCATAACACGGGTATAATGGACAGATGGTATAACACGGGTATAATGTACAGATGGTATAACACGGGTATAATGTACAGATGGTATAACACGGGTATAATGGACAGATGGTATAACACGGGTATAATGTACAGATTGTATAACACGGGTATAATGCACAGATGGTATAACACGGGTATAATGTACACATGGTATAACACGGGTATAATGGACAGATGGTATAACACGGGTATAATGGACAGATGGTATAACACGGGTATAATGCACAGATGGTATAACACGGGTATAATGCACAGATGGTATAACACGGGTATAATGCACAGATGGTATAACACGGGTATAATGTACACATGGTATAACACGGGTATAATGTACAGATGGTATAACACGGGTATAATGGACAGATGGTATAACACGGGTATAATGTACAGATGGTATAACACGGGTATAATGTACACATGGTATAACACGGGTATAATGGACAGATGGTATAACACGGGTATAATGGACAGATGGTATAACACGGGTATAATGTACACATGGTATAACACGGGTATAATGTACACATGGTATAACACGGGTATAATGGACAGATGGTATAACACGGGTATAATGTACACATGGTATAACACGGGTATAATGTACACATGGTATAACACGGGTATAATGTACAGATGGTATAACACGGGTATAATGGACAGATGGTATAACACGGGTATAATGTACACATGGTATAACACGGGTATAATGTACAGATGGTATAACACGGGTATAATGTACACATGGTATAACACGGGTATAATGTACACATGGTATAACACGGGTATAATGTACAGATGGTATAACACGGGTATAATGGACAGATGGTATAACACGGGTATAATGTACAGATGGTATAACACGGGTATAATGTACACATGGTATAACACGGGTATAATGGACAGATGGTATAACACGGGTATAATGGACAGATGGTATAACACGGGTATAATGTACAGATGGTATAACACGGGTATAATGTACAGATGGTATAACACGGGTATAATGGACAGATGGTTTAACACGGGTATAATGTACACATGGTATAACACGGGTATAATGTACAGATGGTATAACACGGGTATAATGGACAGATGGTATAACACGGGTATAATGGACAGATGGTATAACACGGGTATAATGGACAGATGGTTTAACACGGGTATAATGTACACATGGTATAACACGGGTATAATGTACAGATGGTATAACACGGGTATAATGTACAGATGGTATAACACGGGTATAATGGACAGATGGTATAACACGGGTATAATGTACAGATGGTATAACACGGGTATAATGGACAGATGGTATAACACGGGTATAATGTACACATGGTATAACACGGGTATAATGGACAGATGGTATAACACGGGTATAATGTACAGATGGTATAACACGGGTATAATGGACAGATGGTATAACACGGGTATAATGTACAGATGGTATAACACGGGTATAATGGACAGATGGTATAACACGGGTATAATGTACAGATGGTATAACACGGGTATAATGCACAGATGGTATAACACGGGTATAATGCACAGATGGTATAACACGGGTATAATGTACACATGGTATAACACGGGTATAATGTACACATGGTATAACACGGGTATAATGTACACATGGTATAACACGGGTATAATGTACACATGGTATAACACGGGTATAATGGACAGATGGTATAACACGGGTATAATGCACAGATGGTATAACACGGGTATAATGTACACATGGTATAACACGGGTATAATGTACACATGGTATAACACGGGTATAATGGACAGATGGTATAACACGGGTATAATGGACAGATGGTATAACACGGGTATAATGCACAGATGGTATAACACGGGTATAATGCACAGATGGTATAACACGGGTATAATGTACAGATGGTATAACACGGGTATAATGTACAGATGGTATAACACGGGTATAATGCACAGATGGTATAACACGGGTATAATGCACAGATGGTATAACACGGGTATAATGTACACATGGTATAACACGGGTATAATGTACACATGGTATAACACGGGTATAATGTACACATGGTATAACACGGGTATAATGTACAGATGGTATAACACGGGTATAATGGACAGATGGTATAACATGGGTATAATGGACAGATGGTATAACACGGGTATAATGCACAGATGGTATAACACGGGTATAATGTACAGATGGTATAACACGGGTATAATGCACAGATGGTATAACACGGGTATAATGTACAGATGGTATAACACGGGTATAATGTACAGATGGTATAACACGGGTATAATGTACAGATGGTATAACACGGGTATAATGTACACATGGTATAACACGGGTATAATGTACAGATGGTATAACACGGGTATAATGTACACATGGTATAACACGGGTATAATGTACACATGGTATAACACGGGTATAATGGACAGATGGTATAACACGGGTATAATGCACAGATGGTATAACACGGGTATAATGGACAGATGGTATAACACGGGTATAATGCACAGATGGTATAACACGGGTATAATGTACACATGGTATAACACGGGTATAATGTACAGATGGTATAACACGGGTATAATGTACAGATTGTATAACACGGGTATAAAGGACAGATGGTATAACACGGGTATAATGTACAGATGGTATAACACGGGTATAATGTACAGATGGTATAACACGGGTATAATGTACACATGGTATAACACGGGTATAATGTACAGATGGTATAACACGGGTATAATGTACACATGGTATAACACGGGTATAATGTACACATGGTATAACACGGGTATAATGGACAGATGGTATAACACGGGTATAATGGACAGATGGTATAACACGGGTATAATGCACAGATGGTATAACACGGGTATAATGGACAGATGGTATAACACGGGTATAATGCACAGATGGTATAACACGGGTATAATGTACACATGGTATAACACGGGTATAATGTACAGATGGTATAACACGGGTATAATATACAGATTGTATAACACGGGTATAAAGGACAGATGGTATAACACGGGTATAATGTACAGATGGTATAACACGGGTAATTTGTCTCGCTCTTCTGCAGATTCCCGCTCCTGGGAGGAGATCACGCGGGCATTTAAGCTGCTGACGCTGGAGAGTTTGGAGCTCAGCGGGTTTGATGAGTTTGGAGAGCTGGCGGGCAGCGGGGCGAGGCTGGCGGGCAGCGGGGCGAGGCTGGCGGGAGACGACCCCATCCCCTGGGACAATCCCACCGCATTTGCCCAAGAGATGATGAGGATTTCCAGCGTTCGGAGGATGTACAAGGATTACGGTAGGTACCGCCCCCAGCGCCACCGCTGACGAGACCCAAACCCAAATCTGACTGCACCAATAACTTGTCACCTGCAGGGGGAGGCGCAGCACAAGAGGCAAATCAGGTGAGAGACATGTGACCTGCACTCAGCTTTCCCAGAGGACGGAATGGTAACACAAAGTGAGAGCAAGTAATCCTTGTCTCCCAGCAGAGGCCCCCCCTATATCACATCATGTCCCCCAGCAGAGGCCCCCTCTATATCACATCATGTCCCCCAGCAGAGGCCCCCTCTATATCACATCATGTCCCCCAGCAGAGGCCCCCTCTATATCACATCATGTCCCCCAGCAGACGACCCCTCTATATCACATCATGTCCCCCAGCAGAGGCCCCCTCTATATCACATAATGTCTCCCAGCAGAGGCCCCCTCTATATCACATCATGTGTCCCAGCAGAGGCCCCTCTATATCACATCATGTCCCCCAGCAGAGGCCCCCTCTATATCACATCATGTCCCCCAGCAGAGGCCCCCTCTATATCACATCATGTGTCCCAGCAGAGGCTCCTGTATATCACATCATGTCCCCCAGCAGAGGCCCCCCCTATATCACATCATGTCCCCCAGCAGAGGCCCCCTCTATATCACATAATGTCTCCCAGCAGAGGCCCCCTCTATATCACATCATGTCCCCCAGCAGAGGCCCCCTCTATATCACATCATGTCCCCCAGCAGAGGCCCCCTCTATATCACATAATGTCTCCCAGCAGAGGCCCCCTCTATATCACATCATGTGTCCCAGCAGAGGCCCCCTCTATATCACATCATGTCCCCCAGCAGAGGCCCCCTCTATATCACATCATGTCCCCCAGCAGAGGCTCCTGTATATTACATCATGTTCCCCAGCAGAGGCCCCCTCTATATCACATCATGTGTCCCAGCAGAGGCTCCTGTATATTACATCATGTTCCCCAGCAGAGGCCCCCTCTATATCACATCATGTCCCCCAGCAGAGGCCCCCCCTATATCACATCATGTCCCCCAGCAGAGGCCCCCCATATATCACATCATGTCTCCCAGCAGAGGCCCCCTCTATATCACATCATGTCCCCCAGCAGAGGTCCCTCTATATCACATCATGTCTCCCAGCAGAGGCCCCCTCTATATCACATCATGTCCCCCAGCAGAGGACCCCTCTATATCACATCATGTGTCCCAGCAGAGGCCCCCTCTATATCACATCATGTGTCCCAGCAGAGGCCCCTCTATATCACATCATGTCCCCCAGCAGAGGCCCCCTCTATATCACATCATGTCTCCCAGCAGAGGCCCCCTCTATATCACATCATGTCCCCCAGCAGAGGCCCCCTCTATATCACATCATGTCCCCCAGCAGAGGCCCCCTCTATATCACATCATGTCTCCCAGCAGAGGCCCCCTCTATATCACATCATGTCCCCCAGCAGAGGCTCCTGTATATCACATCATGTGTCCCAGCAGAGGCCCCCTCTATATCACATCATGTCTCCCAGCAGAGGACCCCTCTATATCACATCATGTCCCCCAGCAGAGGCTCCTGTATATCACATCATGTCCCCCAGCAGAGGCCCCCTCTATATCACATCATGTCTCCCAGCAGAGGCCCCCTCTATATCACATCATGTGTCCCAGCAGAGGCCCCTCTATATCACATCATGTCCCCCAGCAGAGGCCCCCTCTATATCACATCATGTCCCCCAGCAGAGGCCCCCTCTATATCACATCATGTCCCCCAGCAGAGGCCCCCTCTATATCACATAATGTCTCCCAGCAGAGGCCCCCTCTATATCACATCATGTGTCCCAGCAGAGGTCCCTCTATATCACATCATGTCCCCCAGCAGAGGCCCCCTCTATATCACATCATGTCCCCCAGCAGAGGCTCCCTCTATATCACATCATGTCCCCCAGCAGAGGCCCCCTCTATATCACATCATGTGTCCCAGCAGAGGCTCCTGTATATCACATCATGTCCCCCAGCAGAGGCTCCCTCTATATCACATCATGTCTCCCAGCAGAGGCCCCCTCTATATCACATCATGTCCCCCAGCAGATGCCCCCCCTATATCACATCATGTCCCCCAGCAGAGGCCCCCCATATATCACATCATGTCTCTCAGCAGAGGCCCCCTCTATATCACATCATGTCCCCCAGCAGAGGTCCCTCTATATCACATCATGTCTCCCAGCAGAGGCCCCCTCTATATCACATCATGTCCCCCAGCAGAGGACCCCTCTATATCACATCATGTGTCCCAGCAGAGGCCCCCTCTATATCACATCATGTGTCCCAGCAGAGGCCCCTCTATATCACATCATGTCCCCCAGCAGAGGCCCCCTCTATATCACATCATGGCTCCCAGCAGAGGCCCCCTCTATATCACATCATGTCCCCCAGCAGAGGCCCCCTCTATATCACATCATGTCCCCCAGCAGAGGCCCCCTCTATATCACATCATGTCTCCCAGCAGAGGCCCCCTCTATATCACATCATGTCCCCCAGCAGAGGCTCCTGTATATCACATCATGTGTCCCAGCAGAGGCCCCCTCTATATCACATCATGTCTCCCAGCAGAGGACCCCTCTATATCACATCATGTCCCCCAGCAGAGGACCCCTCTATATCACATCATGTCCCCCAGCAGAGGACCCCTCTATATCACATCATGTCTCCCAGCAGAGGACCCCTCTATATCACATCATGTCCCCCAGCAGAGGCCCCCCCTATATCACATCATGTCCCCCAGCAGAGGCCCCCTCTATATCACATCATGTCTCCCAGCAGAGGCCCCCTCTATATCACATCATGTGTCCCAGCAGAGGCCCCTCTATATCACATCATGTCCCCCAGCAGAGGCCCCCTCTATATCACATCATGTCTCCCAGCAGAGGCCCCCTCTATATCACATCATGTGTCCCAGCAGAGGCCCCTCTATATCACATAATGTCTCCCAGCAGAGGCCCCCTCTATATCACATCATGTCCCCCAGCAGAGGACCCCTCTATATCACATCATGTCCCCCAGCAGAGGCCCCCTATATCACATCATGTCCCCCAGCAGAGGCCCCCTCTATATCACATCATGTCCCCCAGCAGAGGCCCCCTCTATATCACATCATGTCCCCCAGCAGAGGCCCCCTCTATATCACATCATGTCCCCCAGCAGAGGACCCCCCTATATCACATCATGTCTCCCAGCAGAGGCCCCCTCTATATCACATCATGTCCCCCAGCAGAGGCCCCCCCTATATCACATCATGTCCCCCAGCAGAGGCCCCCTCTATATCACATCATGTCTCCCAGCAGAGGCCCCTCTATATCACATCATGTCTCCCAGCAGAGGACCCCTCTATATCACATCATGTCTCCCAGCAGAGGCCCCTCTATATCACATCATGTCTCCCAGCAGAGGCCCCCTCTATATCACATCATGTCCCCCAGCAGAGGCCCCCCCTATATCACATCATGTCCCCCAGCAGAGGCCCCCTCTATATCACATCATGTCCCCCAGCAGAGGCCCCCTCTATATCACATCATGTCCCCCAGCAGAGGACCCCTCTATATCACATCATGTCCCCCAGCAGAGGCCCCCTCTATATCACATCATGTCCCCCAGCAGAGGCCCCCTCTATATCACATCATGTCTCCCAGCAAAGGCCCCCTCTATATCACATCATGTCCCCCAGCAGAGGCCCCCTCTATATCACATCATGTCCCCCAGCAGAGGCTCCTGTATATCACATCATGTGTCCCAGCAGAGGCCCCCTCTATATCACATCATGTCCCCCAGCAGAGGCCCCCCCTATATCACATCATGTCCCCCAGCAGAGGCCCCCTCTATATCACATCATGTCTCCCAGCAGAGGCTCCTGTATATCACATCATGTGTCCCAGCAGAGGCCCCCTCTATATCACATCATGTCCCCCAGCAGAGGCCCCCCCCTATATCACATCATGTCTCCCAGCAGAGGACCCCTCTATATCACATCATGTCCCCCAGCAGAGGACCCCTCTATATCACATCATGTCTCCCAGCAGAGGCTCCCCCTATATCACATCATGTGTCCCAGCAGAGGCCCCCTCTATATCACATCATGTCGCCCAGCAGAGGCCCCCCCTATATCACATCATGTCCCCCAGCAGAGGCCCCCTCTATATCACATCATGTCCCCCAGCAGAGGCCCCCTCTATATCACATCATGTATCCTAGCATAGGCCCCTCTATATCACATCATGTCCCCCAGCACAGGCCCCCCATATATCACATCATGTGTCCCAGCAGAGGCCCCCTCTATATCACATCATGTCCCCCAGCAGAGGCCCCCTCTATATCACATCATGTCCCCCAGCAGAGGCCCCCCCTATATCACATCATGTCCCCCAGCAGAGGACCCCTCTATATCACATCATGTCTCCCAGCAGAGGCCCCCTTTATATCACATCATGTGTCCCAGCAGAAGCCCCCCCTACATCACATCATGTCTCCCAGCAGAGGCCCCCCCTATATCACATCATGTCCCCCAGCAGAGGCCCCTCTATATCACATCATGTCCCCCAGCAGAGGCCCCCCCTATATCACATCATGTGTCCCAGCAGAGGCCCCCTCTATATCACATCATGTCTCCCAGCAGAGGCTCCTGTATATCACATCATGTGTCCCAGCAGAGGCCCTCTCTATATCACATCATGTCCCCCAGCAGAGGACCCCTCTATATCACATCATGTCCCCCAGCAGAGGACCCCTCTATATCACATCATGTCCCCCAGCAGAGGCCCCTTCTATATCACATCATGTCCCCCAGCAGAGGCCCCCACTATATCACATCATGTCTCCCAGCAGAGGCCCCCTCTATATCACATCATGTCCCCCAGCAGAGGCCCCCCCTATATCACATCATGTCCCCCAGCAGAGGCCCCCTCTATATCACATCATGTCCCCCAGCAGAGGCCCCCTCTATATCACATCATGTATCCTAGCATAGGCCCCTCTATATCACATCATGTCCCCCAGCACAGGCCCCCCATATATCACATCATGTCTCCCAGCAGAGGCCCCTTCTATATCACATCATGTCCCCCAGCAGAGGCTCCCTCTATATCACATAATGTCCCCCAGCAGAGGCCCCCTCTATATCACATCATGTCTCCCAGCAGAGGCCCCTTCTATATCACATCATGTCCCCCAGCAGAGGCTCCCTCTATATCACATAATGTCCCCCAGCAGAGGCCCCCTCTATATCACATCATGTCCCCCAGCAGAGGCCCCCTCTATATCACATCATGTCCCCCAGCCGAGGCCCCCTCTATATCACATCATGTCTCCCAGCAGAGGCCCCCTCTATATCACATAATGTCTCCCAGCAGAGGCTCCCTCTATATCACATCATGTCTCCCAGCAGAGGCCCCCCCCTATATCACATCATGTCTCCCAGCAGAGGACCCCTCTATATCACATCATGTCCCCCAGCAGAGGCCCCCTCTATATCACATCATGTCCCCCAGCAGAGGCTCCTGTATATCACATCATGTCCCCCAGCAGAGGCCCCCTCTATATCACATCATGTCCCCCAGCAGAGGCCCCCTCTATATCACATCATGTCCCCCAGCAGAGGCCCCCTCTATATCACATCATGTCCCCCAGCAGAGGCCCCCTCTATATCACATCATGTCCCCCAGCAGAGGCCCCCTCTATATCACATCATGTCTCCCAGCAGAGGCCCCCTCTATATCACATCATGTCCCCCAGCAGAGGCCCCCTCTATATCACATCATGTCTCCCAGCCTAGGTCCCTCTATATCACATCATGTCCCCCAGCAGAGGCCCCCTCTATATCACATCATGTCCCCCAGCAGAGGCCCCCTCTATATCACATCATGTCTCCCAGCCTAGGTCCCTCTATATCACATCATGTCCCCCAGCAGAGGCCCCCTCTATATCACATCATGTCCCCCAGCCGAGGCCCCCTCTATATCACATCATGTCTCCCAGCAGAGGCCCCCTCTATATCACATAATGTCCCCCAGCAGAGGCCCCCTCTATATCACATCATGTCTCCCAACAGAGGCCCCCTCTATATCACATCATGTCCCCCAGCAGAGGCCCCCTCTATATCACATCATGTCCCCCAGCAGAGGCCCCCTCTATATCACATCATGTCTCCCAGCAGAGGCTCCTGTATATCACATCATGTCCCCCAGCAGAGGCCCCCTCTATATCACATCATGTCCCCCAGCAGAGGCCCCCTCTATATCACATCATGTCTCCCAGCAGAGGCCCCCTCTATATCACATCATGTCCCCCAGCAGAGGCCCCCTCTATATCACATCATGTCTCCCAGCCTAGGTCCCTCTATATCACATCATGTCTCCCAGCAGAGGACCCCTCTATATCACATCATGTCCCCCAGCAGAGGACCCCTCTATATCACATCATGTCCCCCAGCAGAGGCCCCCTATATCACATCATGTCCCCCAGCAGAGGACCCCTCTATATCACATCATGTCCCCCAGCAGAGGACCCCTCTATATCACATCATGTCTCCCAGCAGAGGTCCCTCTATATCACATCATGTCTCCCAGCAGAGGACCCCTCTATATCACATCATGTCCCCCAGCAGAGTCCCCTCTATATCACATCATGTCTCCCAGCAGAGGAGCCCTCTATATCACATCATGTCCCCCAGCAGAGGCCCCCTCTATATCACATCATGTCCCCCAGCAGAGGCCCCCTCTATATCACATCATGTCCCCCAGCAGAGGACCCCTCTATATCACATCATGTCTCCCAGCAGAGGTCCCTCTATATCACATCATGTCTCCCAGCAGAGGACCCCTCTATATCACATCATGTCCCCCAGCAGAGGACCCCTCTATATCACATCATGTCCCCCAGCAGAGGCCCCCTCTATATCACATCATGTCCCCCAGCAGAGGCCCCCTCTATATCACATCATGTCTCCCAGCAGAGACCCCCCTATATCACATCATGTCTCCTGCAGGACTTTGGGGGAGAGGAGACCCCCAGAGCTGAGCTCCAGGACATCCAGAGGACGCAGAGGCGATCGCTGAGTGATTGGTGTTACTCTGAGGACTATGGGGCTTCTGTCCTTGTACAGGTGGGGTCCTGGTGGGATGGTGGCTCATCACTGCTTCCTTTCCCAGGGCGACTTACATCTGACGTGTCTTCTCGCTGCAGGTCATACATGACGCCCTGGAGTCATACACGTGTATGGACACCTACTATCACACCCAGGACAATTCTCTACTGCTCATCCTGCACAATCCCATGGATGCCTTCCGCCAGAGCCGGGAATCCTGGGATATGGCGCTGCATTCCGACGTCAGCTTCAGGTCTGACATACACTCACCTGGAACTCACACAACACAGCACATACGTAGTACACACAGCACACACAACACAAATAGTACACAAACTCAGCACATTCATAGTACACACAGCACACACAACACACATAGTACACAAACACAGCGCATATGTAGTACACACAGCACACACAACACACATAGTACACAAACACAGCACATACATAGTACACACAGCACACACAACACACATAGTACACAAACACAGCGCATACATAGTACACACAGCACACACAACACACATAGTACACTCAACACACACAACACACGTAGTACACACAGCACACACAACACACATAGTACACAAACACAGCACATACATAGTACACACAGCACACACAACGCACATAGTACACACAGCACACACAACACACATAGTACAAAAACTCAGCATATTCATAGTAGACACAGCACACACAACACACATACTACACAAACTCAGCACATTCATAGTACACATAGCACACACAACACACATAGTACACAAACACAACACATACATAGTACACGCAGCACACACAACACACATAGTACACAAACTCAGCACATTCATAGTACACACAGCACACACAACACACATAGTACACAAACTCAGCACACTCATAGTACACACACAACACACATAGTACACACACAGCACATACATAGTACACACAGCACACACAACACACATAGTACACAAACTCAGCACATTCATAGTAGACACAACACACACAACACACATAGTACACACACAGCACATTCATAGTACACACAGCACACACAACACACATAGTACACACACACAGCACATACGTAGTACACACAGCACACACAACACACATAGTACACAAACACAGCACATACATAGTACACGCAGCACACACAACACACATAGTACTCAAACTCAGCACATTCATAGTACACACACAACACACATAGTACACACACAGCACATACATAGTACACACAGCACACACAACACACATAGTACACACACACAGCACATACATAGTACATACAGCACACACAACACACATAGTACACACACACAGCACATACATAGTACATACAGCACACACAACACACATAGTACACACACACAGCACATACATAGTACACACAGCACACACAACACACATAGTACACAAACTCAGCACACTCATAGTACACACACAACACACATAGTACACACACAGCACATACATAGTACGCACAGCACACACAACACACATAGTACACACACAGCACATACATAGTACACACAGCACACACAACACACATAGTACACAAACTCAGCACACTCATAGTACACACAGCACACACAACACACATAGTACACAAACTCAGCACATTCATAGTACACACAGCACACACAACACACATAGTACACAAACTCAGCACACTCATAGTACACACACAACACACATAGTACACACACACAGCACATACATAGTACACACAGCACACACAACACACATAGTACACAAACTCAGCACATTCATAGTAGACACAGCACACACAACACACATAGTACACACACAGCACATTCATAGTACACACAGCACACACAACACACATAGTACACACACACAGCACATACGTAGTACACACAGCACACACAACACACATAGTACACAAACACAGCACATACATAGTACACGCAGCACACACAACACACATAGTACACAAACTCAGCACATTCATAGTACACACACAACACACATAGTACACACACAGCACATACATAGTACACACAGCACACACAACACACATAGTACACACACACAGCACATACATAGTACATACAGCACACACAACACACATAGTACACACACACAGCACATACATAGTACATACAGCACACACAACACACATAGTACACACACACAGCACATACATAGTACACACAGCACACACAACACACATAGTACACAAACTCAGCACACTCATAGTACACACACAACACACATAGTACACACACAGCACATACATAGTACGCACAGCACACACAACACACATAGTACACACACAGCACATACATAGTACACACAGCACACACAACACACATAGTACACAAACTCAGCACACTCATAGTACACACAGCACACACAACACACATAGTACACAAACTCAGCACATTCATAGTACACACAGCACACACAACACACATAGTACACAAACTCAGCACACTCATAGTACACACACAACACACATAGTACACACACACAGCACATACATAGTACACACAGCACACACAACACACATAGTACACACACACAGCACATACAAAGTACACACAGCACTTTGGAACAGCTGGCTGCAGAAGGGGAATACCAGATCTTCCTCATGCATTGTACCCTGCAGTCCGGGCCCCTCTCCACCATGGACCCCATAACAGGTTCCTGGTCTGCCTCCATTGACCGCCCCCGTGTGTCCTCGATACTAATGGTGCCAGTCTGTTCATCTTTACTCCTGTGTCTACTCATTTCCATCATTACAGAACCTACCTCGAGCTTGTGGCGGACTCTATTTCCCACTGGATTCAAGATGAAGAGTCCAAATATCAAGAGGAAAAAGACGAAAGAGAACTTGAGGTTTTGAAACAATTGCAGGCCTCAAAGGACCAGCCCCCCGTCACCCGAGACGTCTCCCCCACTAAGAAAAGGGCCCAGAAATCCATCTCCCCCAAAAAATCAAGAAGTGAGTTCACCATGGCGGGGAGGTCCCGTGATGTCATCCAGGGGGACCTCCAGCCTCTGAGACCCCCAGGGAGGAGACCTGGCCCTTCATAGTGTGCTCCACCTCTCGGAATAGCAAAACTTGTTCTCTGCTCCTCAGGTCCAAAGGGAAGTGGATCTCGACCAGGAAGCCGAGCAGAAGACCCCAGCCCTGAGCCTGTCCCCAACCCGTTCATACGTGAGGGCTCCCTGAAGGTGAGGACATGTGACACGCGAGAGCTATGTCCAGCGTGTTGGAGGGCACCGGGTGATGGGGTGTCTCCTCCTTGTAGATGTCTTCCTCAAGTTACCACATTCCATCTACAGGCCTGGAAAGAAGAACAAGATCGCCTAAAGGAAGAGGAACGTATCAGACTGGATAAGAAGAACGTCAAGAGGGGTAAATCTGGAAGTAAGAAGAGAGCGGGAAGCCGAGAGAGACCTGACTCCGAACGGAGACGATCCCCCGGTGCCCACAACGTCAAGGAGAAGGTGGATGAAGCTAAGGATGCAGAGTCAGGGCCACCCCCTTCAGATCTGACAGAGGAGCCTCCTAAGAAGGTCTATAAAGTAAGAGTTCTCATCCTGGTCCGAGTCTCGGGATTCCCAACCCTCGTCACATACGGGAGGAGAGCGTCTTGGCCTCCATCTTGTTGTGGGTTCTTCTTTCCTTCTCCAACCTTGTCCCATCCATAAGATTCTCTTATTAACGACCTCGGTGTAACAGAAACAATGTCTCAGTTCATAGGCTACGACATGGGAGACCACCTGATCCAGGTCTCGGGGGGCCGCCGCTGCCTCTTCCCGACAGATGGAGGCCAGATTGAGGTGGAGCACATCCACTATGAGAAAGGTAAAACCTGATGATAACACGAGCCGCCACCCTCCAGTGATCTCTACCATGATTGGTCGGACTTCTTGAGGGTCTCCTGAACACTGGGGGTCTCAGCTTCTAATCGTCGTTTCTGACAGGTTCCACCTACGTAAAAGTAAAGATCCTGAAGGATGGACACAAATTCCTGGTGCATATCATGAATCCACGGAAGACGCTCCCTGGGGGACCGGAGGACCCTCTGCAGACAGACAGACAAGGTCACTGTGGGGGTATGAAGTCTACACAAGGACCATTTATATGCTGTGGTGTTACATCAGCGCTCTCATCCTTTCCACAGGGCATCCGGGCTCCATGAATCGGAGCGTTAGTGAGTTTGGGTCATTTTCGGCCACGCTCCACAGTGGGATTCATCTGTCTTTTAGTCATTATGGACCCTCTGGCCATGGACCAGGTAAGGACACCTCCGAGGTCAGAGATCAGTGATAAGATCTAGTGCAGTGTTTGTACGAGGCTCTAGTATATATTGGTGCTATTAGTTATTGAATATAGAGGTCCTACCCCCATAGCCTCCACCGCTATACCCAGGTGATGTTTGATGCTGTTCCGGATGTCTACTAACCTTCCACCTCCTGTTCCAGTGGAGAAAGATCCAGAACTTGAGGCCATGCTGACGATCCCGTCCATCCAGACCCCCAGCATCGTCCTAGCACCACCCCCTCAGCCGCCTCCCTCCTCCCCTGGAAAGGGGCGCAAGTCCCCACGAGGAAAGTCACCCAGGACTGCCCGGGTGAAGACCCCTCAGGCCCTGACAGTGGAGGAGACTCCGAAGACACCAGAGATCCAGGTGAGCCCTCCGAGTGGTCCATCCCTGCGCTCCTCCAGCATGACCGGCTTTATGAGTGGTGACTCAATGTGATTTGTTTAGGTTAAACCTGTGGCTCCACCAGAAACACCAACCACAAAGCCAAAGATGCTTCCGGCATTTCAGGTCCTGAACGTCTCCTACCCTACAGGTCTCCTGCTGACCTTCACAAGGGACAACACAACAGGTGAGGAGCCCCAGCAACATGCTGTAACCCCTCCCCCTGCAGAGTGCTGTAATAACCCCTCCCCCTGCAGAGTGCTGTAATAACTCCTCCCTCTGCAGAGTGCTGTAATGACTCCTCCTCCTGCAGAGTGCTGTAATAACTCCTCCCCCTGCAGAGTGCTGTAATAACTCCTCCCCCTGCAGAGTGCTGTAATAACCCCTCCCCCTGCAGAGTGCTGTAATAACTCCTCCCCCTGCAGAGTGCTGTAATAACCCCTCCCCCTGCAGAGTGCTGTAGTAACTCCTCCCTCTGCAGAGTGCTGTAATAACTCCTCCCCCTGCAGAGTGCTGTAATAACTCCTCCCTCTGCAGAGTGCTGTAATGACTCCTCCTCCTGCAGAGTGCTGTAATAACTCCCCCCCTGCAGAGTGCTGTAATGACTCCTGCCCCTGCAGAGTGCTGTAATAACTCCTCCCCCTGCAGAGTGCTGTAATAACTCCCCCCCCTGCAGAGTGCTGTAATGACTCCTCCCCCTGCAGAGTGCTGTAATAACTCCTCCCCCTGCAGAGTGCTGTAATGACTCCTCCCCCTGCAGAGTGCTGTAATAACTCCTCCCCCTGCAGAGTGCTGTAATAACTCCTCCCCCTGCAGAGTGCTGTAATGACTCCTCCCCCTGCAGAGTGCTGTAATAACTCCTCCCCCTGCAGAGTGCTGTAATAACTCCTACCCCTGCAGAGTGCTGTAATGACTCCTCCCCCTGCAGAGTGCTGTAATAACTCCTCCCCCTGCAGAGTGCTGTAATAACTCCTCCCCCTGCAGAGTGCTGTAATGACTCCTCCCCCTGCAGAGTGCTGTAATAACTCCTCCCCCTGCAGAGTGCTGTAATGACTCCTCCCCCTGCAGAGTGCTGTAATAACTCCTCCCCCTGCAGAGTGCTGTAATAACTCCTACCCCTGCAGAGTGCTGTAATGACTCCTCCCCCTGCAGAGTGCTGTAATAACTCCTCCCCCTGCAGAGTGCTGTAATGACTCCTCCCCCTGTAGAGTGCTGTAATAACTCCTCCCCCTGCAGAGTGCTGTAATGACTCCTCCCCCTGCAGAGTGCTGTAATAACTCCTCCTCCTGCAGAGTGCTGTAATAACTCCTCCCCCTACAGAGTGCTGTAATGACTCCTCCCCCTGCAGAGTGCTGTAATAACTCCTCCCCCTGCAGAGTGCTGTAATAACTCCTACCCCTGCAGAGTGCTGTAATGACTCCTCCCCCTGCAGAGTGCTGTAATAACTCCTCCCCCTGCAGAGTGCTGTAATAACTCCTCCCCCTGCAGAGTGCTGTAATGACTCCTCCCCCTGCAGAGTGCTGTAATGACTCCTCCTCCTGCAGAGTGCTGTAATGACTCCTCCCCCTGCAGAGTGCTGTAATGACTCCTCCTCCTGCAGAGTGCTGTAATGACTCCTCCCCCTGCAGAGTGCTGTGAGAGCGGTCCTGTATGTGAGAAGTTGATGATACGACAATCTTACCCTGTGAGAGTAAAGAACGCTCAGGTGTACGGGGACAGGAGGACATCGGGGGGCCTGGAGACATCTCGTGTCATCACAGCAGAGGGAGCGGTCATCAGGTGCATGATGGGAGGAGCCACGCAGGTATTACACATGACATGTGCACTGATCCTGTCCTGCTCTTCCCAGTGTAATGTGCAGATTGATGTTTCAGATTCTCCTTCCTGATGGTGCGGTCATCCACAGCCCTGATTCCGGTCCAGTCTCTGAGCCCCATTCTCCTGCTGTATCACCAGAGGAAACTGAGACCCCCGGTACCGACCCACAATCAGCGCCGCCCCCTGCAGGTCCCGAGGCGGAACCCAGACAGGAATCTCCTTCTGAGGCCCGGAGAGGTAAGAGGCGAGCCTTCCCATAGTCATATAGGAGGGGCAGGACCCGCCCCCTGTGCCCCTACACAGGTAATGGCCCCTCCCCTCAAGCCCTGACCTCTTGTGATGTAGTTACAATTGTTTACAGGTAAAGTGGGCCAGAAGGCAGCGCCAGCGCCAGGCAGGACAGAGGATCCAGTATCAATAATCCCAAACATCCCTGGGGTAAGGGCGGGCACCTGGATCACCACCACCCCGAACGGGGAGCGGATTGGCACCCAGGGATCTAAGAAATTGGACCTAAAGCCTCTCCAGGTGTCCCGAGCCACAGACCCCGTGACCGGAGAGGTAAGTGACCCCTGCAGGATGCAGCCCTGTATGTGATGAGGGTCCCCCATCCGTCATGCTGTGTGTATGTCCCAGGTGATGACCACCAGAGAGGACCAGGTGGTGACCATCCAGCAGAAGGACGGGGCCATGATCACAGAGCATGCAGATGGCACCAGGATTACCACCTTCTACCAAGATGTGCAGGTCCCACTGCCCGGAGATCACGAGGAGACCGGTAATCACTGACTGTAGGGACCAAAGAGACAGGGGGATGGCAGGGGGCAGGAGGGGACGGGGGCGACATCACAGGAACACAGGTGTGACAATGCAGCCTGCAGCCAGTGTTATGTATTGTCCCTGGAGAGATGTGTAATCAGACCTCACACTGCTGTGCCCTGTGCTCTCTGCGGCCAGTGTTATGTATTGTCCCTGGAGAGATGTGTAATCAGACCTCACACTGCTGTGCTCTCTGCAGCCAGTGTTATGTATTGTCCCTGGAGAGATGTGTAATCAGACCTCACACTGCTGTGCCCTGTGCTCTCTGCGGCCAGTGTTATGTATTGTCCCTGGAGAGATGTGTAATCAGACCTCACACTGCTGTGCTCTCTGCAGCCAGTGTTATGTATTGTCCCTGGAGAGATGTGTAATCAGACCTTACACTGCTGTGCTCTGTGCTCTCTGCAGCCAGTGTTATGTACTGTCCCTGGAGAGATGTGTAATCAGACCTCACACTGCTGTGCTCTGTGCTCTCTGCAGCCAGTGTTATGTATTGTCCCTGGAGAGATGTGTAATCAGACCTCACACTGCTGTGCTCTGTGCTCTCTGCGGCCAGTGTTATGTACTGTCCCTGGAGAGATGTGTGATCAGACCTCACACTGCTGTGCCCTGTGCTCTCTGCAGCCAGTGTTATGTATTGTCCCTGGAGAGATGTGTAATCATACCTCACACTGCTGTGCTCTGTGCTCTCTGCAGCCAGTGTTATGTATTGTCCCTGGAGAGATGTGTAATCAGACCTCACACTGCTGTGCTCTGTGCTCTCTGCAGCCAGTGTAATGTATTGTACCTAGAGAGATGTGTAATCAGACCTCACACTGCTGTGCTCTGTGCTCTCTGCAGCCAGTGTTATGTACTGTCCCTGGAGAGATGTGTAATCAGACCTCACACTGCTGTGCTCTGTGCTCTCTGCGGCCAGTGTTATGTATTGTCCCTGGAGAGATGTCTGATCAGACCTCACACTGCTGTGCCCTGTGCTCTCTGCAGCCAGTGTTATGTATTGTCCCTGGAGAGATGTGTAATCATACCTCACACTGCTGTGCTCTGTGCTCTCTGCAGCCAGTGTTATGTACTGTCCCTGGAGAGATGTGTAATCAGACCTCACACTGCTGTGTTCTGTGCTCTGTGCAGCCAGTGTTATGTATTGTCCCCGGAGAGATGTGTAATCAGACCTCACACTGCTGTGCTCTGTGCTCTCTGCAGCCAGTGTTATGTATTGTCCCTGGAGAGATGTGTAATCATACCTCACACTGCTGTGCTCTGTGCTCTCTGCAGCCAGTGTTATGTACTGTCCCTGGAGAGATGTGTAATCAGACCTCACACTGCTGTGCTCTGTGCTCTCTGCAGTCAGTGTTATGTATTGTCCCTGGAGAGATGTGTAATCAGACCTCACACTGCTGTGCTCTGTGCTCCCTGCAGCCAGTGTTATGTATTGTCCCTGGAGAGATGTGTAATCAGACCTCACACTGCTGTTCTCTGTGCTCTCTGCAGCCAATGTTATGTACTGTCCCTGGAGAGATGTGTAATCAGACCTCACACTGCTGTGCTCTGTGCTCTCTGTAGCCAGTGTTATGTATTGTCCCTGGAGAGATGTGTAATCAGACCTCACACTGCTGTGCTCTGTGCTCTCTGCAGCCAGTGTTATGTATTGTCCCTGGAGAGATGTGTAATTAGACCTCACACTGCTGTGCTCTGTGCTCTCTGCAGCCAGTGTTATGTACTGTCCCTGGAGAGATGTGTAATCAGACCTCACACTGCTGTGCTCTGTGCTCTCTGCAGCCAGTGTAATGTACTGTCCCTGGAGAGATGTGTAATCAGACCTCACACTGCTGTGCTCTGTGCTCTCTGCAGCCAGTGTTATGTACTGTCCCTGGAGAGATGTGTAATCAGACCTCACACTGCTGTGCTCTGTGCTCTCTGCAGCCAGTGTTATGTACTGTCCCTGAAGAGATGTGTAATCAGACCTCACACTGCTGTGCTCTGTGCTCTCTGCAGCCAGTGTTATGTATTGTCCCTGGAGAGATGTGTAATCAGACCTCACACTGCTGTGCTCTGTGCTCTCTGCAGCCAGTGTTATGTATTGTCCCTGGAGAGATGTGTAATCAGACCTTACACTGCTGTGCTCTGTGCTCTCTGCAGCCAGTGTTATGTACTGTCCCTGGAGAGATGTGTAATCAGACCTCACACTGCTGTGCTCTGTGCTCTCTGCAGCCAGTGTTATGTATTGTCCCTGGAGAGATGTGTAATCAGACCTCACACTGCTGTGCTCTGTGCTCTCTGCGGCCAGTGTTATGTACTGTCCCTGGAGAGATGTGTGATCAGACCTCACACTGCTGTGCCCTGTGCTCTCTGCAGCCAGTGTTATGTATTGTCCCTGGAGAGATGTGTAATCATACCTCACACTGCTGTGCTCTGTGCTCTCTGCAGCCAGTGTTATGTATTGTCCCTGGAGAGATGTGTAATCAGACCTCACACTGCTGTGCTCTGTGCTCTCTGCAGCCAGTGTAATGTATTGTACCTGGAGAGATGTGTAATCAGACCTCACACTGCTGTGCTCTGTGCTCTCTGCAGCCAGTGTTATGTACTGTCCCTGGAGAGATGTGTAATCAGACCTCACACTGCTGTGCTCTGTGCTCTCTGCGGCCAGTGTTATGTATTGTCCCTGGAGAGATGTCTGATCAGACCTCACACTGCTGTGCCCTGTGCTCTCTGCAGCCAGTGTTATGTATTGTCCCTGGAGAGATGTGTAATCATACCTCACACTGCTGTGCTCTGTGCTCTCTGCAGCCAGTGTTATGTACTGTCCCTGGAGAGATGTGTAATTAGACCTCACACTGCTGTGCTCTGTGCTCTCTGCAGCCAGTGTTATGTACTGTCGCTGGAGAGATGTGTAATCAGACCTCACACTGCTGTGCTCTGTGCTCTCTGCAGCCAGTGTAATGTACTGTCCCTGGAGAGATGTGTAATCAGACCTCACACTGCTGTGCTCTGTGCTCTCTGCAGCCAGTGTTATGTACTGTCCCTGGAGAGATGTGTAATCAGACCTCACACTGCTGTGCTCTGTGCTCTCTGCAGCCAGTGTTATGTACTGTCCCTGAAGAGATGTGTAATCAGACCTCACACTGCTGTGCTCTGTGCTCTCTGCAGCCAGTGTTATGTATTGTCCCTGGAGAGATGTGTAATCAGACCTCACACTGCTGTGCTCTGTGCTCTCTGCAGCCAGTGTTATGTACTGTCCCTGGAGAGATGTGTAATCAGACCTCACACTGCTGTGCTCTGTGCTCTCTGCAGCCAGTGTTATGTATTGTCCCTGGAGAGATGTGTAATCAGACCTCACACTGCTGTGCTCTGTGCTTTCTGCAGCCAGTGTTATGTATTGTCCCTGGAGAGATGTGTAATCAGACCTCACACTGCTGTGCTCTGTGCTCTCTGCAGCCAGTGTTATGTATTGTCCCTGGAGAGATGTGTAATCAGACCTCACACTGCTGTGCTCTGTGCTCTCTGCAGCCAGTGTTATGTATTGTCCCTGGAGAGATGTGTAATCAGACTTCACACTGCTGTGCTCTGTGCTCTCTGCAGCCAGTGTTATGTATTGTCCCTGGAGAGATGTGTAATCAGACCTCACACTGCTGTGCTCTGTGCTCTCTGCAGCCAGTGTTATGTATTGTCCCTGGAGAGATGTGTAATCAGACCTCACACTGCTGTGCTCTGTGCTCTCTGCAGCCAGTGTTATGTATTGTCCCTGGAGAGATGTGTAATCAGACCTTACACTGCTGTGCTCTGTGCTCTCTGCAGCCAGTGTTATGTACTGTCCCAGGAGAGATGTGTAATCAGACCTCACACTGCTGTGCTCTGTGCTCTCTGCAGCCAGTGTTATGTATTGTCCCTGGAGAGATGTGTAATCAGACCTCACACTGCTGTGCTCTGTGCTCTCTGCAGCCAGTGTTAAGTATTGTCCCTGGAGAGATGTGTAATCAGACCTCACACTGCTGTGCTCTGTGCTCTCTGCAGCCAGTGTTATGTACTGTCCCTGGAGAGATGTGTAATCAGACCTCACACTGCTGTGCTCTGTGCTCTCTGCAGCCAGTGTTATGTATTGTCCCTGGAGAGATGTGTAATCAGACCTCACACTGCTGTGCTCTCTGCAGCCAGTGTTATGTATTGTCCCTGGAGAGATGTGTGATCAGACCTCACACTGCTGTGCTCTGTGCTCTCTGCAGCCAGTGTTATGTATTGTCCCTGGAGAGATGTGTAATCAGACCTCACACTGCTGTGCTCTGTGCTCTCTGCAGCCAGTGTTATGTACTGTCCCTGGAGAGATGTGTAATCAGACCTCACACTGCTGTGCTCTGTGCTCTCTGCAGCCAGTGTTATGTATTGTCCCTGGAGAGATGTGTAATCAGACCTCACACTGCTGTGCTCTGTGCTCTCTGCAGCCAGTGTTATGTATTGTCCCTGGAGAGATGTGTAATCAGACCTCACACTGCTGTGCTCTGTGCTCTCTGCAGCCAGTGTTATGTATTGTCCCTGGAGAGATGTGTAATCAGACCTCACACTGCTGTGCTCTGTGCTCTCTGCAGCCAGTGTTATGTATTGTCCCTGGAGAGATGTGTAATCATACCTCACACTGCTGTGCTCTGTGCTCTCTGCAGCCAGTGTTATGTACTGTCCCTGGAGAGATGTGTAATCAGACCTCACACTGCTGTGTTCTGTGCTCTGTGCAGCCAGTGTTATGTATTGTCCCCGGAGAGATGTGTAATCAGACCTCACACTGCTGTGCTCTGTGCTCTCTGCAGTCAGTGTTATGTATTGTCCCTGGAGAGATGTGTAATCAGACCTCACACTGCTGTGCTCTGTGCTCCCTACCGCCAGTGTTATGTATTGTCCCTGGAGAGATGTGTAATCAGACCTCACACTGCTGTTCTCTGTGCTCTCTGCAGCCAATGTTATGTACTGTCCCTGGAGAGATGTGTAATCAGACCTCACACTGCTGTGCTCTGTGCTCTCTGTAGCCAGTGTTATGTATTGTCCCTGGAGAGATGTGTAATCAGACCTCACACTGCTGTGCTCTGTGCTCTCTGCAGCCAGTGTTATGTATTGTCCCTGGAGAGATGTGTAATTAGACCTCACACTGCTGTGCTCTGTGCTCTCTGCAGCCAGTGTTATGTACTGTCCCTGGAGAGATGTGTAATCAGACCTCACACTGCTGTGCTCTGTGCTCTCTGCAGCCAGTGTTATGTACTGTCCCTGGAGAGATGTGTAATCAGACCTCACACTGCTGTGCTCTGTGCTCTCTGCAGCCAGTGTTATGTACTGTCCCTGAAGAGATGTGTAATCAGACCTCACACTGCTGTGCTCTGTGCTCTCTGCAGCCAGTGTTATGTACTGTCCCTGGAGAGATGTGTAATCAGACCTCACACTGCTGTGCTCTGTGCTCTCTGCAGCCTGTGTTATGTATTGTCCCTGGAGAGATGTGTAATCAGACCTCACACTGCTGTGCTCTGTGCTCTCTGCAGCCAGTGTTATGTAATGTCCCTGGAGAGATGTGTAATCAGACCTCACACTGCTGTGCTCTGTGCTCTCTGCAGCCAGTGTAATGTATTGTCCCTGGAGAGATGTGTAATCAGACCTCACACTGCTGTGCTCTGTGCTCTCTGCAGCCTGTGTTATGTATTGTCCCTGGAGAGATGTGTAATCAGACCTCACACTGCTGTGTTCTGTGCTCTCTGCAGCCAGTGTTATGTATTGTTCCTGGAGAGATGTGTAATCAGACCTCACACTGCTGTGCTCTGTGCTCTCTGCAGCCAGTGTTATGTACTGTCCCTGGAGAGATGTGTAATCAGACCTCACACTGCTGTGCTCTGTGCTCTCTGCAGCCAGTGTTATGTATTATCCCTGGAGAGATGTGTGATCAGACCTCACACTGCTGTGCTCTGTGCTCTCTGCAGCCAGTGTTATGTACTGTCCCTGGAGAGATGTGTAATCAGACCTCACACTGCTGTGCTCTGTGCTTTCTGCAGCCAGTGTTATGTATTGTCCCTGGAGAGATGTGTAATCAGACCTCACACTGCTGTGCTCTGTGCTCTCTGCAGCCAGTGTTATGTATTGTCCCTGGAGAGATGTGTAATCAGACCTCACACTGCTGTGCTCTGTGCTCTCTGCAGCCTGTGTTATGTATTGTCCCTGGAGAGATGTGTAATCAGACCTCACACTGCTGTGCTCTGTGCTCTCTGCAGCCAGTGTTATGTATTGTCCCTGGAGAGATGTGTAATCAGACCTCACACTGCTGTGCTCTGTGCTCTCTGCAGCCAGTGTTTTGTATTGTCCCTGGAGAGATGTGTAATCAGACCTCACACTGCTGTGCTCTGTGCTCTCTGCAGCCAGTGTTTTGTATTGTCCCTGGAGAGATGTGTAATCAGACCTCACACTGCTGTGCTCTGTGCTCTCTGCAGCCAGTGTTATGTATTGTCCCTGGAGAGATGTGTAATCAGACCTCACACTGCTGTGCTCTGTGCTCTCTGCAGCCAGTGTTATGTATTGTCCCTGGAGAGATGTGTAATCAGACCTCACACTGCTGTGCTCTCTGCAGCCAGTGTTATGTATTGTCCCTGGAGAGATGTGTGATCAGACCTCACACTGCTGTGCTCTGTGCTCTCTGCAGCCAGTGTTATGTATTGTCCCTGGAGAGATGTGTAATCAGACCTCACACTGCTGTGCTCTGTGCTCTCTGCAGCCAGTGTTATGTACTGTCCCTGGAGAGATGTGTAATCAGACCTCACACTGCTGTGCTCTGTGCTCTCTGCAGCCAGTGTTATGTATTGTCCCTGGAGAGATATGTAATCAGACCTCACACTGCTGTGCTCTGTGCTCTCTGCAGCCAGTGTTATGTATTGTCCCTGGAGAGATGTGTAATCAGACTTCACACTGCTGTGCTCTGTGCTCTCTGCAGCCAGTGTTATGTATTGTCCCTGGAGAGATGTGTAATCAGACCTCACACTGCTGTGCTCTGTGCTCTCTGCAGCCAGTGTTATGTATTGTCCCTGGAGAGATGTGTAATCAGACCTCACACTGCTGTGCTCTGTGCTCTCTGCGGCCAGTGTTATGTATTGTCCCTGGAGAGATGTCTGATCAGACCTCACACTGCTGTGCCCTGTGCTCTCTGCAGCCAGTGTTATGTATTGTCCCTGGAGAGATGTGTAATCATACCTCACACTGCTGTGCTCTGTGCTCTCTGCAGCCAGTGTTATGTACTGTCCCTGGAGAGATGTGTAATCAGACCTCACACTGCTGTGTTCTGTGCTCTGTGCAGCCAGTGTTATGTATTGTCCCCGGAGAGATGTGTAATCAGACCTCACACTGCTGTGCTCTGTGCTCTCTGCAGCCAGTGTTATGTATTGTCCCTGGAGAGATGTGTAATCATACCTCACACTGCTGTGCTCTGTGCTCTCTGCAGCCAGTGTTATGTACTGTCCCTGGAGAGATGTGTAATCAGACCTCACACTGCTGTGCTCTGTGCTCTCTGCAGTCAGTGTTATGTATTGTCCCTGGAGAGATGTGTAATCAGACCTCACACTGCTGTGCTCTGTGCTCCCTGCAGCCAGTGTTATGTATTGTCCCTGGAGAGATGTGTAATCAGACCTCACACTGCTGTTCTCTGTGCTCTCTGCAGCCAATGTTATGTACTGTCCCTGGAGAGATGTGTAATCAGACCTCACACTGCTGTGCTCTGTGCTCTCTGCAGCCAGTGTTATGTATTGTCCCTGGAGAGATGTGTAATTAGACCTCACACTGCTGTGCTCTGTGCTCTCTGCAGCCAGTGTTATGTACTGTCCCTGGAGAGATGTGTAATCAGACCTCACACTGCTGTGCTCTGTGCTCTCTGCAGCCAGTGTTATGTACTGTCCCTGGAGAGATGTGTAATCAGACCTCACACTGCTGTGCTCTGTGCTCTCTGCAGCCAGTGTTATGTACTGTCCCTGGAGAGATGTGTAATCAGACCTCACACTGCTGTGCTCTGTGCTCTCTGCAGCCAGTGTTATGTACTGTCCCTGAAGAGATGTGTAATCAGACCTCACACTGCTGTGCTCTGTGCTCTCTGCAGCCAGTGTTATGTATTGTCCCTGGAGTGATGTGTAATCAGACCTCACACTGCTGTGCTCTGTGCTCTCTGCAGCCAGTGTTATGTATTGTCCCTGGAGAGATGTGTAATCAGACCTCACACTGCTGTGCTCTGTGCTCTCTGCAGCCTGTGTTATGTATTGTCCCTGGAGAGATGTGTAATCAGACCTCACACTGCTGTGTTCTGTGCTCTCTGCAGCCAGTGTTATGTATTGTTCCTGGAGAGATGTGTAATCAGACCTCACACTGCTGTGCTCTGTGCTCTCTGCAGCCAGTGTTATGTACTGTCCCTGGAGAGATGTGTAATCAGACCTCACACTGCTGTGCTCTGTGCTCTCTGCAGCCAGTGTTATGTATTGTCCCTGGAGAGATGTGTAATCAGACCTCACACTGCTGTGCTCTGTGCTCTCTGCAGCCAGTGTTATGTATTATCCCTGGAGAGATGTGTGATCAGACCTCACACTGCTGTGCTCTGTGCTCTCTGCAGCCAGTGTTATGTACTGTCCCTGGAGAGATGTGTAATCAGACCTCACACTGCTGTGCTCTGTGCTTTCTGCAGCCAGTGTTATGTATTGTCCCTGGAGAGATGTGTAATCAGACCTCACACTGCTGTGCTCTGTGCTCTCTGCAGCCAGTGTTATGTATTGCCCCTGGAGAGATGTGTAATCAGACCTCACACTGCTGTGCTCTGTGCTCTCTGCAGCCTGTGTTATGTATTGTCCCTGGAGAGATGTGTAATCAGACCTCACACTGCTGTGCTCTGTGCTGCTGCAGCCAGTGTTTTGTATTGTCCCTGGAGAGATGTGTAATCAGACCTCACACTGCTGTACTCTGTGCTCTCTGCAGCCAGTGTTATGTATTGTCCCTGGAGAGATGTGTAATCAGACCTCACACTGCTGTGCTCTGTGCAGCCAGTGTTATGTATTGTCCCTGGAGAGATGTGTGATCAGACCTCACACTGCTGTGCTCTGTGCTCTCTGCAGCCAGTGTTATGTATTGTCCCTGGAGAGATGTGTAATCAGACCTCACACTGCTGTGCTCTGTGCTCTCTGCAGCCAGTGTTATGTACTGTCCCTGGAGAGATGTGTAATCAGACCTCACACTGCTGTGTGCTGTGCTCTCTGCAGCCAGTGTTATGTATTGTCCCTGGAGAGATGTGTAATCAGACCTCACACTGCTGTGCTCTGTGCTCTCTGCAGCCAGTGTTATGTATTGTCCCTGGAGAGATGTGTAATCAGACCTCACACTGCTGTGCTCTATGCTCTCTGCAGACAGTGTTATGTATTGTCCCTGGAGGGATGTGTAATCAGACCTCACACTGCTGTGCTCTGTGCTCTCTACAGCCAGTGTTATGTATTGTCTCTGGAGAGATGTGTAATCAGACCTCACACTGCTGTGCTCTGTGCTCTCTGCAGCCAGTATTATGTATTATGCCAGCAGATATGTGTAATCAGACCTCACACTGCTGTGCTCTGTGCTCTCTGTAGCCAGTGTTATGTACTGTCCCTGGAGAGATGTGTAATCAGACCTCACACTGCTGTGCTCTGTGCTCTCTGCAGCCAGTGTTATGTATTGTCCCTGGAGAGATGTGTAATCAGACCTCACACTGCTGTGCTCTGTGCTCTCTGCAGCCAGTGTTATGTATTATCCCTGGAGAGATGTGTGATCAGACCTCACACTGCTGTGCTCTGTGCTCTCTGCAGCCAATGTTATGTACTGTCCCTGGAGAGATGTGTAATCAGACCTCACACTGCTGTGCTCTGTGCTCTCTGCAGCCAGTGTTATGTATTGTCCCTGGAGAGATGTGTAATCAGACCTCACACTGCTGTGCTCTGTGCTCTTTGCAGCCAGTGTTATGTATTGTCCCTGGAGAGATGTGTAATCAGACCTCACACTGCTGTGCTCTGTGCTCTCTGCAGCCTGTGTTATGTATTGTCCCTGGAGAGATGTGTAATCAGACCTCACACTGCTGTGCTCTGTGCTCTCTGCAGCCAGTGTTATGTAATGTCCCTGGAGAGATGTGTAATCAGACCTCACACTGCTGTGCTCTGTGCTCTCTGCAGCCAGTGTAATGTATTGTCCCTGGAGAGATGTGTAATCAGACCTCACACTGCTGTGCTCTGTGCTCTCTGCAGCCAGTGTTATGTATTGTCCCTGGAGAGATGTGTAATCAGACTTCACACTGCTGTGCTCTGTGCTCTCTGCAGCCAGTGTTATGTATTGTCCCTGGAGAGATGTGTAATCAGACCTCACACTGCTGTGCTCTGTGCTCTCTGCAGCCAGTGTTATGTATTGTCCCTGGAGAGATGTGTAATCAGACCTCACACTGCTGTGCTCTGTGCTCTCTGCAGCCAGTGTTATGTATTGTCCCTGGAGAGATGTGTAATCAGACCTTACACTGCTGTGCTCTGTGCTCTCTGCAGCCAGTGTTATGTACTGTCCCAGGAGAGATGTGTAATCAGACCTCACACTGCTGTGCTCTGTGCTCTCTGCAGCCAGTGTTATGTACTGTCCCTGGAGAGATGTGTAATCAGACCTCACACTGCTGTGCTCTGTGCTCTCTGCAGCCAGTGTAATGTATTGTCCCTGGAGAGATGTGTAATCAGACCTCACACTGCTGTGCTCTGTGCTCTCTGCAGCCAGTGTTATGTATTGTCCCTGGAGAGATGTGTAATCAGATCTTACACTGCTGTGCTCTGTGCTCTCTGCAGCCAGTGTAATGTATTGTCCCTGGAGAGATGTGTAATCAGACCTCACACTGCTGTGCTCTGTGCTCTCTGCAGCCAGTGTTATGTATTATCCCTGGAGAGATGTGTAATCAGACCTCACACTGCTGTGCTCTGTGCTCTCTGCAGCCAGTGTTATGTATTGTCCCTGGAGAGATGTGTAATCAGACCTCACACTGCTGTGCTCTGTGCTCTCTGCAGCCAGTGTTATGTACTGTCCCTGGAGAGATGTGTAATCAGACCTCACACTGCTGTGCTCTGTGCTCTCTGCAGCCAGTGTTATGTATTGTCCCTGGAGAGATGTGTAATCAGACCTCACACTGCTGTGCTCTGTGCTCTCTGCAGCCAGTGTTATGTATTGTCCCTGGAGAGATGTGTAATCAGACCTTACACTGCTGTGCTCTGTGCTCTCTGCAGCCAGTGTTATGTACTGTCCCAGGAGAGATGTGTAATCAGACCTCACACTGCTGTGCTCTGTGCTCTCTGCAGCCAGTGTTATGTACTGTCCCTGGAGAGATGTGTAATCAGACCTCACACTGCTGTGCTCTGTGCTCTCTGCAGCCAGTGTAATGTATTGTCCCTGGAGAGATGTGTAATCAGACCTCACACTGCTGTGCTCTGTGCTCTCTGCAGCCAGTGTTATGTATTGTCCCTGGAGAGATGTGTAATCAGATCTTACACTGCTGTGCTCTGTGCTCTCTGCAGCCAGTGTAATGTATTGTCCCTGGAGAGATGTGTAATCAGACCTCACACTGCTGTGCTCTGTGCTCTCTGCAGCCAGTGTTATGTATTGTCCCTAGAGAGATGTGTAATCAGACCTCACACTGCTGTGCTCTGTGCTCTCTGCAGCCAGTGTTATGTATTGTCCCTGGAGAGATGTGTAATCAGACCTCACACTGCTGTGCTCTGTGCTCTCTGCAGCCAGTGTAATGTATTGTCCCTGGAGAGATGTGTAATCAGACCTCACACTGCTGTGCTCTGTGCTCTCTGCAGCCAGTGTTATGTATTATCCCTGGAGAGATGTGTAATCAGACCTCACACTGCTGTGCTCTGTGCTCTCTGCAGCCAGTGTTATGTACTGTGCCTGGAGAGATGTGTAATCAGACCTCACACTGCTGTGCTCTGTGCTCTCTGCAGCCAGTGTTATGTATTGTCCCTGGAGAGATGTGTAATCAGACCTCACACTGCTGTGCTCTGTGCTCTCTGCAGCCAGTGTTATGTACTGTCCCTGGAGAGATGTGTAATCAGACCTCACACTGCTGTGCTCTGTGCTCTCTGCAGCCAGTGTTATGTACAGAGATCAGGACTGTTACACTGTGTCAGTATGATCGGTCTGGCCTGGTACATTGTATCGGATGTTACATTGTGTCTGTACGGACGCGGTGGGTGCGATCATCTGCAGTGGAGACCCCCAGGATTGATGTTTGTCCCGCCCTCGTGTATTGTACATTGGATGAGCCCCTCCCATATTTTCCGCAGGAGAAATCCCTCAGAACGTCACCAAAAAAGTGAAGTTTATCCGAGTGGAGAAGTTGGACTTTGTGACCCTCATCCTGAACTGTGAGGAGAAGACGTGCTGTGCGGTGTGTGGTGACGGCACCGAGGTCCTGGCCAGGCCACAGGGGTCCTATCAGGTGAGCGGCAGGACAGGGGCTCGGGGGCCTGACACTCTCCCCCCTCCCCCCCCCTGACCCCCCGGGTCACCCCAGTAATTTGTTTCTCTTGCATTTGATGAGATTTTTCCTCCAAACTCGGGATGTCTGTCCATCAGCCACGAGGGAAGAGCCGCCTACTGTCCACGGACACGCTCCACGGCCCAGGTGTCCACCAGGCAGGAGGACCTGCCCCCGGCTAGCTACATCCTCTCCCACACCCAACACGTCATCTCCGAGGTGCTGGACCCTGAGGGTAACCTCTTCCAGGTAGTCTCCGGACCCCCACAGCTGTGTCCTCAGAGACCCCCAGCTCAGGAGTCTGAATGTACCCCGTGGTCCCTGCAGGTGATGGTGGACGGGAGCACCTCGGTGGTCATAGCCGGCGGTGACCCCTCTGAGGAGGAGGAGGAGAAGGATGAAGCTCCCAGGACACAGAAGCCTCCAGAGGTCTACGACTTACACGCACCCCGGTACAGTAGGAGTTGTCATAGTCCCACCCTCAAAATAAAGACCCCGTGACCTTCCTATTTGACCTTTCCTGAAATCTGCCCAGGTTCTTCTTGGTCAACGCTGATGGTTCCGGGAGTGAGATTCTACGAAATCGAGAAGTAGAGGATTTCCTGGCCGCCTGCTACTGTGAGCCGGCTATAGCGGTCATCCGAGAGCCCACCCAGGAAGCCCCCGGTGAGAGGGGTGGGGGGCAGCGCTCTGGGAGAGGAGGAGGAGGACGTTCTCTGAGCATCTCCTCCCGTCTTCTAGGTGTCCAGAGCATCACCGTCCTGCAGCCGCTCCCCGACACCTCCCCCTGGACCATGAAGAAACATCTCAGCAACATTGTCCCCCCCAACCTCCTGTCCAGAGACTGGACCACCTTCCCCCCCAGAGAGGTAAGTATCCAACCCCGGGACGAGCCCCGGCACCTGAACGGTTAATCACAACCCCCTGTATCCTAGAGGAAGGTACCTGGACCACCACTGGGCATCGGCGTCTGGAAAGGTCTCAGCATCGGGACACAAGGACCTGCCAAACCCCAGCCCCCTGTCCTAAGGTGCCCGAATGTGCTGAGGATCCGCCAGCTCCGCCTCTATGACCCCATCGATCAGCGGAGGCGGGAGAAGCTGGAGAGGTCACTAAAGGTAATGCAGGACAGCGAGCCAGAACTGTGCAGAGTATCCCCCCCCTGCAGACTATTGCTCCTGTGCAGAGTATCCTCCCCTCTCCCCTGTGCAGAGTATCCCCCCCCTGCAGACTATTGCTCATGTGCAGAGTATCCTCCCCTCTCCCCTGTGCAGAGTATCCCTCCTCTCCCCTGTGCAGAGTATCCTCCCCTCTCCCCTGTGCAGAGTATCCCCCCCTCTCCCCTGTGCAGAGTATCCTCCCCTCTCCCCTGTGCAGAGTATCCTCCCCTCTCCCCTGTGCAGAGTATCCTCCCCTCTCCCCTGTGCAGAGTATCCCCCCCCTCTCCCCTGTGCAGAGTATCCCCCCCCCTCTCCCCTGTGCAGAGTATCCCCCCCTCTCCCCTGTGCAGAGTATCCTCCCCTCTCCAGAATATCCCCCCTCTTCCCTGTGCAGAGTATCCCCCCTCTCCCCTGTGCAGAGTATCCCCCCTCTCCCCTGTGCAGAGTATCCATCCTCTCCCCTGTGCAGAGTATCCCCCCCCTGCAGACTATTGCTCATGTGCAGAGTATCCTCCCCTCTCCCCTGTGCAGAGTATCCCTCCTCTCCCCTGTGCAGAGTATCCTCCCCTCTCCCCTGTGCAGAGTATCCTCCCCTCTCCCCTGTGCAGAGTATCCTCCCCTCTCCCCTGTGCAGAGTATCCCCCCTCTCCCCTGTGCAGAGTATCCCCCCTCTCCCCTGTGCAGAGTATCCTCCCCTCTCCCCTGTGCAGAGTATCCTCCCCTCTCCCCTGTGCAGAGTATCCTCCCCTCTCCCCTGTGCAGAGTATCCTCCCCTCTCCCCTGTGCAGAGTATCCCCCCCTCTCCCCTGTGCAGAGTATCCCCCCTCTCCCCTGTGCAGAGTATCCCCCCTCTCCCCTGTGCAGAGTACCCCCCCTCTCCCCTGTGCAGAGTATCCTCCCCTCTCCCCTGTGCAGAGTATCCCCCCTCTCCCCTGTGCAGAGTATCCTCCCCTCTCCCCTGTGCAGAGTATCCTCCCCTCTCCCCTGTGCAGAGTATCCCCCCCTCTCCCCTGTGCAGAGTATCCTCCCCTCTCCCCTGTGCAGAGTATCCCCCCTCTCCCCTGTGCAGAGTATCCTCCCTCTCCCCTGTGCAGAGTATCCTCCCCTCTCCCCTGTGCAGAATATCCCCCCCTCTCCCCTGTGCAGAGTATCCCCCCTCTCCCCTGTGCAGAGTATCCTCCCCTCTCCCCTGTGCAGAGTATCCTCCCCTCTCCCCTGTGCAGAGTATCCTCCCCTCTCCCCTGTGCAGAGTATCCCCCCCTCTCCCCTGTGCAGAGTATCCTCCCCTCTCCCCTGTGCAGAGTATCCTCCCCTCTCCCCTGTGCAGAGTATCCTCCCCTCTCCCCTGTGCAGAGTATCCTCCCCTCTCCCCTGTGCAGAGTATCCTCCCCTCTCCCCTGTGCAGAGTATCCTCCCCTCTCCCCTGTGCAGAGTATCCCTCCTCTCCCCTGTGCAGAGTATCCCCCTTCTCCCCTGTGCAGAGTATCCCTCCTCTCCCCTGTGCAGAGTATCCTCCCCTCTCCCCTGTGCAGAGTATCCTCCCCTCTCCCCTGTGCAGAGTATCCTCCCCTCTCCCCTGTGCAGAGTATCCTCCCCTCTCCCCTGTGCAGAGTATCCTCCTCTCTCCCCTGTGCAGAGTATCCTCCTCTCTTCCCTGTGCAGAGTATCCCTCCTCTCC